>NC_045749.1:3926836-3927897 GCF_008692095.1 Etheostoma spectabile | reverse complement strand
GCAACTGTAACACAAAGTTTCCCTTCGGGTATCAATAAAGTATTTCTGATTCTGATTCTGAATGTAACAGATCCATTGTAAATGTTTTTTCTTCTGTGACTTGTCAAAACTTCTGCAGTGTAAAAGAGGCCTTTCGTCTCTGCTGGTTCTGTTTTAACTCTGTAGCTGCAGACTCACTTTTCTCTGAACGCTGATGAGTCAGTTCTACAACTGTTTATCGCATTACCTTTTGCAGCTGTCGTCATAGTTTTGTTACAATGCACTCACCCCTATACTGTCTTCCTGTCGATGCTGTTTCCAGTTGTGTCCCGTGTCGCTGAACATCAGCAGGTAGGTTGTCAGCCAATCAGAGCTGCCGTAGCGGCCCTGCGTAGCAACAGCAGTGATTTGCGTACGCCCCCCCAGGTCGACTTCCAACCACTGATATCTGTCTGAACTCAGAGGAGACCAACCTCCAGCTCCTGGAAGGAGAGAGAAACACATGATTTGTATCATGCAAAGCAATAGGTGCTGACTTTTATTTCTCTACATAGAAAACAGATTTGGGTTCTTTAATACAGTCTGAACACTGATAATGGCACTGATACAGTGTGCACTTTTCGAAAGAAAGTTAGAGAAGAGGAAAATAAAATGTGAAAAGATCTACGTGGCTGGATCCTTATAATACTACCACTGCATTAACAGCAACAACAAAATGTTCAGACTTTTTAGTTGTTTTTATAAAACAAGACCTAATTTATTTTATACACAAGCTTCCCCTTAATTTAAAAGCCCTGAGCGCAAATGCTTTATCAACTTATTTCTTTGATGTTTACTTTGGAACAGTCAAAAAGAGTTTAATCTGTATCTTCAGGACTGTTCTGTGTGCACAATATAAGATGCAGCCAAGACATTTATGGCAACAGCCTGGTACTAACGTGGTTACAGTAATTCATGGAACATCTATATATAGTCTGAGAACCAAGGCAGAGGACCACAAGATGGAGTCACATTAGATAATTAATATACCAAGAGGTGTGTCTGTGTCTGTGTGTGTGTGTGTGTGTGTGTGTGTGTGTGTG
>NC_045749.1:3909873-3926826 GCF_008692095.1 Etheostoma spectabile | reverse complement strand
GTGTGTGTGTGTGTGTGTGTGTGTGTGTGTGTGTGTGTGTTTGTTGAGTCATAACAAAGTGACAGCAAGAACACCATATGGACTGATTTTCTAAGCGCAATGTCAAATACACAAACACACACACACACACACACACACAAACATATATGTATATATACATATATATCTATATATGTATATATATCTATATATGTATATATATATATAAGTGCTTTGAGTGTCTTCTTTCAGGTCTTTTTCAATAGTTTATGAAAACTCATTTATTTTGTATTTTACTTCATTGTTGTTGGTTGTGTTGTTCTTGGTATCTTGGCATTTTGTAACCCTGTTAGAAAAGTGCTATAAAAAATAAAATAGATTTTTATCATTATGTCGTAGTGCATTCTCTAGACCCTTACCTGGGGGTGATCAGCATTCTTCATTCATTCCTGTACATGGCCTATTTTACAATTGGCTTTCCTTGATTCCAACCTTGTGGTCCACTGGTTGTTAACCATTTCTAATTGAACACCTAACCCCAACCATCTGATCTTTAGGGCATCTCTGGGACATCTCTGGGATCGCACAGCACCCCCACCCCTCCTCCACGCAGCTGCTAGTAGCCCAGAAGAACACGGATGATTAAAAAAACATGATGGACTCTCGATGTTCTGCACGCGAAAGTCGCATGATGACACAATCTTCTGAACGTAGCGATACTGAGAAATACAGAGAAATGCTTAAATGCAACAAGCGTTTATTTATATCAAAAAGTTACACACTGAAGCATCAACCCAAAAAAACGTCTTATGAAGACATGAGTTAGGGACAAAATGTTTCCCACTTTCCAGAAATGGTCCTCACAAAGAGTACATGAAAAGTCCAACTTAAAACACTTTTGTATGATTATGATACCAATCAGTCATGACAAGCCATTACTTACCCTTACATTAGAGGAGCTGAAACTTTCTTCATATTTGAAAAATATGTCTGCTCACTTGTGGGTGACTTTGAAGACAAATCTCTAATTAATAATGACAACCACAGACCATATCAGTGTCATCCCTTTGTCTCCACAGCTCCTTCTGTGCTACAGTTCCTTGTAAAGAAAGTTATGAGAAAAAGGAACATTTTGAGTCTGGGCGTTATGCAAATTGAGCCACTTGCTATCAGTAGAGTTAGAGACTTGGGATCAGTAGAGTTAGAGGTTGTGCAAAAAACCCTTTAGAGAAAATTAAAGGAAAATCATTTTTTGCTCGCTTACACTTTTAAATCTTCTCCTAAGAAGTATCAAAATTTCCTTTTTTTCCCTTTTTTTCCTTTTCCATTAGAAGAATCAGACTCACACTGGCTTTGCTTTTCCAGATAAGGATGACTCACTATAGTAATCAATTACAAAGTTTTACCCAAGTATCTGTCTGCCCGGCATAAAATTAAATGTGATGAAATAACCTTTGTAAATTTTGAACAGACAGATGCTGGTATGAGATGTCTTGGATATTGTGTCTGGATATCATCTGTTGCAGAAGAGGCACAAAAGAGCCATGCTGCAACACGCTTTACCACAAGCAAAAGATTTCCTTTGAATAACACTCTTTAAACTCTTTTCAGTAAGCGCTTGAAAAATATCATTTTGAAAGCAGTTGTTAATCGGTAATGATTTGATCGATCAAGTATATATTCATAGACAATAAGAACAACATGTACAACAGTAAGCTTGATAGTATTTGTTTACTTCGTAGACACTTGTAATGCACAGGTTGTGGCACTTTTTATTGGTACAAATGACTCATTCTTTGCTTTCACTGCTTTGTGTAGTTTCATCTAATTTATGTCCCTTTGAAAAGCCTGCAATTTTCTCAGAACAACAAGATTTAATATTTTTGAGTGCCATTTAATAAATAACAAAGTGCTGGAGCCGAGGCAGCAATTTTGATGAATGGTGTTTTAATTCAATTTAAAGGCTATATGATCACAACTGTTATGCAATTACAGAAGTTCTCACATTATTCTGATGGTGCAGTCTATGTGTCACTTCAAGCCCATTCCCTCTCAGTGTCCCAGGATGAGATCTGTTTATTTCACATACTTACTAATAAAAAGATTAGAATACTACACAAAGGGGTTTCCAGTTACACTTTATTGAGTGATGCAGTAAAAACAGCCTTCCTTTTAAACAAATCTATTGCAATGGGGAAAAGATGTATGTTGTATTTTACAAGCTTTCAATAAGCTAGGATTGATCAAGTAGAACTTTGCATTCTTTACCACGTTTGTTAATGGGCTAGTCCACAGGTTAAAGCGCCCATATTATGCTTATTTTCAGGTTCACAATTGTATTTTTAGGTTGCACCAGAATAGATTTACATGTTTCATTTTCAAACAACACCATATTTTTGTTGTACTGCACATTGTGTGTGCAGGTAAGATCACATCAGCCAGATAACTCTTTGTCATAACTTAGGCAAGTACAGTACTTTACAGTACAGAACTAGCTGGGAGACTTCTTCTAAATGAGATGGACTTGTGGAATACCTGCAGAACAGGAACATGGAAGTAGTTCTTTTGGAGATTATGGTGAACTAGTGTGTTGTAGCAGTGTTTTGCCATTTCGAGCGAGCTAGCATGTGCTACAGTTAGCCACCTCATCTCGGCTAGTTATGTAGAAAGCTCACCCGGAGACTGAAGGCAGAGGACATTCAGAAAACCCGTATCTCACTCAGAACAGCATGGATTTTTTTTTTCTAAGTTTCTATTCGTTTGGGAGCCCCAGAGAAACAAAATAACACCCTGAATCCCAGAAAAAGTGTTTTTTTTTTTCATAACATGGGCGAGTTTTTGGAGGAAGCAGAACATGCTCAGTGTTTCTCTTAAACAGGACTGTGTGTTTCCTCCAAAAGGTTCCACTCATTTTACTGGTAAATTAACTCTGAATGAGGCCGCTCCTTAGAGAATGACTTTGGAGGATGAGGAGGGTTAGCAACAGCTGGAGGAGGCGAGAACAACCAGGGGGTGTTAATTCATCCTGCGATTTCTACAGAGAACAGCTGGGAGTCTGGAATTATATCAGTTTTCATTTTTCACTTCAATGCATTTTGTTAGCGTATGTTGCTGCATTCAAAACTGAATTAGATTTATTGATCAGTTTCATTTAGTTCTTTACTCTGATTCAATTCAAATCTCTGGCAGAGAATCAATGAGGCACTGTAACCTGTGAGGTGTTATTGTTAGCAGAAAATCATTGAAAAGGAATTACAAGAGCTAATGAGCTAAACCTATGATGCAGAAACTGAAAACTCTGTGGTTGCTCTCAAAGCTCATCACGTATCAGAGGAGTTGGTGTGGTTTTGACTGACTTTAAATATCATATGCACATTTAAAATATGCATATTTTATTATCTGTAGCACACTTAGGTTGCAAAACTGATGCATTTTTAAGAGACTGTGTGTACACAATGGCATCTATTTATGAATCATTACTGTTTTACTAACTGCCTGGTTTAAGTTCAAATAGTCTCGCATTGCCAGATGATTATTAGCATTTCTTTTAACCAATCCCAATCATCTTGGGCGGTGCTAAGCACTGAACGGCGCAGCGGTGCATATGCAAAATAGCCTCGGTAAGGAACTTGTTTTGGTGGAACATGTACGTTCAAAAGTTGTTTTAGTCGTGCAACAGAATACTCAGATTGGACAGATAGTCTCGCTAGCTGTCTGGATTTACCCTGCAGAGATCTGAGGAGCAGTTAACCATAGTCATAAATCAAACAGAGTTTAAAATGCCAATACAAAGGAAGTGGAAGGTGAAGACCTGAACAGTCCCCGAAGTGCAACGGCGTGGACATAGACTAACGTTTAAATGATACAGGGAGATGATAAAATATGTGTTTTCATTTTCCAGCATCTTTAATTTTTTTTGTTTGTGCAACATAAAAAAAGTCACTCTTTCAGTTTCCGTCTTGTGTCATCACTTGTGTCTCTTTGCTTCCCTCTTTTTCTTCCGGGCAGATAAACTAACTTATGTTTTGCCATTCAGAAGCATCTGATCTTCCTTGAGAAGCATCAGATGCTTGTTAACGCAGATCAAACGCAGAACAGACAGAGCAGGGTGACTGAAGTGAAGAAACGCAGCATGTGTGTTTGCTCACAGCTTTTGCCATCAAACACACCAAGGAAACAGCAACCCGCAGGCTGTGCTTCCTGCAGTCTCCCAGGGGGAGAAAATCATTCAGATCCTCGAAGACAAAGACATCATAGCACTTCTGTTGGATTTGCGTCTCTGGAGTGTGTGTCAACCAACATTTTTCTAAAAGAAAACGTCAAAACAGAGGTGTTTTCTGAAAGCCCTTGTATCAGCACTTTTTCTTTTGACTTTTGTGTCAATTCCTCTGGTGACTAAAGCCAACCTTTAGCAAAGTGTATGATTTACACCTGCAACACATGAACCTGAAAACCGAGCAGAAAGGAGGCAATGACCACTGTTCTGTGTTGGGCTTCATCTGTCTGTCTGTCCATCATGCACTTAATGAGGCGTCCGTCAGTTTGTGTGAATCCAACTGAGCCTTGTCTTTGATGGTGTGTGCTGTGTGTCCTGCAGTGGAGGGAATCATTAGGTGAGCAGTGCTGCTGTAACACATCCGAACAGAAACAGAGGGGAGCTTCCTTTCACAGCTTATTTTATCTGCCCAACCGTCAATGTTTCTACACACTGACGGTAAAAAATAAATGAAAAAAGACTGAGAAGAAAAGAGGACAAGATTGCAGCGATAATTTATTGATGATAAACTGCTAAATTTTACATGTGAATATGGGGAGTATAGCTGAGGGAGAGCTGGAACAGTTGAAAGATCACACTGTGGCCGAGCGGACATGTCACAGGCCTGAGGGAACGACCGGTGTTTCTTATGAACAGTAACTTCAAATATTATAATGGCCTACTAATCCTTAATTTACCTTCATCTAGAAAAACTTCAACTTCAGTGGTCAATATTCTATTAAAACCAAATTAGCACCGAGATGTGTTTTATGCATGTGCACAACTTCAGTCTGCACCAGTGAAGTGTGTAACTATATTCCATAAATATGAAGGTGAAGTTGGAAAAGACAATCTGTAAGTTATGCAAAAGTAAAATATGAACACACAAGCCCATCTTTTTGAGGGGGGAAATGACTCCACAACAAACACAGAAACGCAACACTGCTATTCATTTGGATTGTTGCCTGCTAAAGGCTAACCACCTGTACCGGACACGTCCGGCAGACACATGGGAGCTCTCATCCAGGAAATATTGTTTGTTCGTATATTTTTGTTTTAAAATGCCTGGAAAATAATGAAGCCCATAGAGAAGTGGAGTGGACTGCTGTTGTTAGCCTGCAAGCCTCGCTAACTCATGAAGTTTGTGTTTACAATACTACCCTCTCTATTTCTTGTACCTTTCCGCTTTTGGCCAAACCAAGCGAGTAGACTTCCCCTGGTAGATTTTGGTCTGACTCTAAACCAAACAAATTGATCAACATTTCTCAGTCCAACATAATGAAGAGAGCCCTCCACCATATGCTAACCACTAGGGGTGTGAATATTCACTGGTCTCATGATTTAATTTGATTATTATCATGTCAATTCAAATCAATATCCCGATGCATCTCCTCCCCAATATGGGCGCCCCAAAATTCCTTTGATTGTATCTTCTCTTTAAAAAGACATTTCCTGAATGTAGTGGAGACTATATACAAAAGACAACAGACAACTGGAAAATCAACAAGCAACATCAATAGGCTATGATGGATTGTGGTCTGTCACTGCATCAATGCAGTGTCGTCCAGGTCCGCATCACGGTGAATGTTGCACTGATTCATTTCAATGCCCCAACACGTATTTATTAACCAAAAAACATTAGCCACACACGATGATGGTTTGCAATAGTTACCCTTACTGACCTTCTCTCCGGTTCAGTTTAGCAAAGCCCGGTCCATGGCTGCCCGACAACTGTGAGGAGCTTCTGAAGGACGATGGCAGTAGATGGGACACCAGCGGACTGTGACACACCTCTGTGAAACACAGGACAGAAGGAACAGACGGTTTAATATTGTGACAGAATATACAGGAAACAAGAAACCGCTGACCACTGACCGCTCTGGTCCTTCCTTGAAACCTCAGTGGTCTCACAATTAGAATGCCAAGTGAATCTCTAAGATTTATGGAGCCTCATCACCATTTCTTAGGCCTGATATCAGCCTTGTGTAAACTTTTGACTATAATGAGACCCTGCTAGATAAACAATGAAATAATAGATAATTGTGTCCAAACTGCCTGACAGAGCAGACACTTTAATTATACATTTTTATACCATGTAGAGATTTTAAATATTGTTAACGCTGCGTGTAAGAAAACACACATTTACTTTATTTTTGACTAACTTACAGACACGAGTGCATCCACTTTAACCCTTGCACCTGGCAGTACATGAACACACACAACACATTCAGTTTTGTGTTTCATTCTGTATGTATTCATTTTAAATTAAATTAAAGGAAAAATGTTATGGTCAGCTCATACTTGCCGTTTAATTTCATTCATGAGCATTGATGTTTGATCTAGTTATTTAAATGAGTGGAATTTTTCTTACAATACACGGCACTGCAAACTTCTGGTGGAGCCTTCAGCCTCTGTTGATGGATGTTTCCTCTATCGCTGAGAGGCAAATATCTCCGAGAACAGAGATATCTCCTGGAGAGATTATATTAATGAAGGATCTTGAGCTGTCGTTACTTTTTTTAGTCAAGATTTAATTAGACTTGGCCTCACTGCTTTGATATTGGATTCCTGCCTGTTAAGAGAACTTACACAGAAGGTTTGACTTTGGTCTCTCTTTCATGGGACTTTGCCATTAACTGGCTTTGGGTCATTGTTGTGTTGCTTGCACGATGCTAAATGATCTCTCACAATACCTCAGCCATGCACGTAAACATTAGGATGATCATGAGTCTAAACTTTATTCATTCAGAAATGTATGAAGGATTTAAAGTGTCTCATACCAATCTCTCATTTGTTGTTTAACTAAGAAATACTTGCTGGTTGAGGTGTCTATCTTTACTTTTAATGATATCAAACAAAGACAAATGTTCTCCCGTCATCCTATAATAGTTATAAATCGATTCTAGAGTAGTCTACTTCCTTGTTCGGTGCTGCCATTAATAAACTGCAGAGGAGAATAAAGCATCTATCTTCACAAAAATCATCTGAGTGTTTGATGGTAATTTATTTGTGCTTTAGAACGTAATCAATGTGAAACAATAGTAAAATAAGATTTACTAGGTCTACTGTCTAATGTGATACAATGACAAATTCAAGAACAAAACATCTGGGTTTGTGGTTAAACCTTTCAGTGCTCGGTTTTCATTTTGGGACTTTTGAGTGAATAAAGGACTATTTTTCCAGTCTTATTTCTTCATTGTAGCTGTCTGTGAAGTAGTGTTAAAATCTCGTCTCGATGTCAGAAACCCAATCTCGTGTCTCGTCTCATCTCGTGAGCTGGGTGTCCCCTCACACTCCTTTTTGCTGGCATTTGAGAGTGTGCACAGCATGGACAACCCTAATGACTTTGACACTGTGAAAAGTAAAGAAGTGAATCATAAGCAAAAGTAGCCCCGGGGCATGCCAAGTGTAAAAATAAAATGAAACTTGTTGTAATAACACAAGTGGGGCTGGGTACCAAATTCAATACTTTTTAGGCACCAACCCAATTGTCTCCTTAGTATCGAAAAATGCCCCGTCATTCAATGCCCAATATTAATACCTAAGAAGTAAATCTCTTAACCGTCAGTGAGCCAATAAGCATCCAGCCTGCTTCTACCAAGATCTAATAATGTTTGTGATTGGCTGTTTAGCTTTACACATTGTAGAGACACACAGGGGAAACTCTATGTTACGCAGTACTAGGAGCTGAAAAATTGAATAAAAAGATTTGTGCCGTAATGTTGTAATTCCTTTTCTTTTACAAAATTGGTATTGAAAAATCATTTAGGAACTGGTATCGAAGTCACGGTATTGGTATCGGCACCAATACCGAACACTTTTGACATATACACCATATTTCTTAGCCTCTAAACATTCAGGTTTTTATTCATCTCCCATTCTTTGGCTTTTGAATTGTATAGTTGCCTTTGATTTTATGTCAAATGAGCTGTTGTAGACACTGATGCAAGATTGCATTCAGTAGGGGCCGAATGAACTGGGAACATAACAGAAGTACGATCTCTTCATGTAAATATGACCAAAGTTCAATATTCTCACATCGCTTATTTAGGTAAAGAATGTGAGATCTTGAAAATGTTTGAACATACAGTATATTTTTTGAAATTCACACAATTTGTTCCTGTAAACATAAAACACCAAAGAACCAACATTTGTTTTCTCATGAACCGCGAATAAAGAAACATTAATTATACTGCAAAAAGAGATGAGATGTTGATGGCAGCAGAGCCAGTGTTGGTCAGTGAATGGAGCATACTGCAGAGCCCCAGGCCTAATGGACACCCCTTTGTACTGAAGAATATATATGTCATTTTTTGGATAATTAATCAATGTCTTTGTAAGTCTCAGGTTTATATAAGTGAGGCAGAAACTGAAATGTTAAATCCAGACAGCTAGCTAGACTATCTGTCCAATCTGAATTGTCTGTTGCATGACTAAAACAACCTCTGAACGTACACATGTTCTACCAAAACAAGTTCCTTCATAAAGACTATTTTGCAGAGGCACCGTCATCGAGTTTGTTGCACATCACCGCCCGAGTGGATTGGGATTGTTTTAAAGAAATGCCAAAAGAAACTAGAGCACATTTTTCTCCCATCCCAAAATGTTGTGTGGACTGGCCAGACTCTCCTCCGAAGAGCTGTGGAGGAAGGTCTGGCAATGCCATATTGTTTCTCTTACTTGAGATATTTTGAAGTATAACCTAACATTCATATTTACAGTCAGAAGATGGATTTCAGAGGCAGCTACAGAAGTGTTTGCTTCATAGCCCCTGGCCTAAACAGAGATATTGGGAATCATTAGTCTGTCCCACCTTGTCAGTTCTCACATTTAATGCTATGTGGGTTTGAGAGCACTAGAACCTCTCAGGGCTCATAGTACCCTGCACTTCCAGGACACGTGTTTAATCATTTTTTATTTAGCAGATTGAGCTTCACCTGGTATCTTCACGTCCACCTCTCTCTCCATCCATAGTGTGCACTTTACCACATTGCTGAAATAGCACAGTACCTGCAACATTTATGATTAAGTCAAGCTGATGAGCATCTTTCTCCACTTCAATAACAGCAATCAGGAGATTTACAGGTTCACAGCTTTTTAAGGCTCCTGGACACTTGTCATTCAGTGTTGCTCTGTGTGCAACGCTCACAATGATGTTGCCATTAAGCCGTGCATCTCTGAGCACAGTAATCACATTAAGGCCCTCAAACATGAACCATTATCTTCCAAATAAATGATATTTTTGCTAACCTTACCCGTACAACCTTAATCCACAGTTTCCAAAAAGACAAGGATGCTTTTCCTTCCATTTAATACATAATACATTAATATTTGTTCTAAGAATTTGAATAAGGGACTTTTTCTATTTCAATATTAAACAAGTATAACATAAGTAATGTATGCAGTAATGAAATGCATGCCTTTTCCCTGCCACATGATGCACTCAAAGTTTAAATGTAATATAAAGGTAATATGAGAAAGAGAGCGAGAGAGCAGCATAAATAGTGCATTAAATGTACATCACATTTTACATTGTTGGTATTTAGACGTAATTTTTCATCCAGAGTGACATTCTGAGTGTCTGGAAGCCCTCCTCAGAGAAAGATCCTGGAGAATATACAGATATTGCAGTCATCTACTGTTAGAAATAATAATATTAATAGCCTAATACATATTAAAAGGATATTTAATTAAGATCATGCAATCTGAGTAAGCATTGCCATGTGTGAAAATAAGTGGATTTTTCCTCCCACTCCTTAAAACTAATCACAGGAGAATATGTTGACTTTGTGCTGTGAGTTCATATGTTAAGTTGAATTATTTTTTTTAAATAGAGTGGTAGCAGTGTATCAACTTGAGATGTGAGTACTAATTATTTATTTAAGAAAGGATCAAGTGAACCATCCACCATTTTGACAGAGGATTTTGAGACATCAGTTGGCTGAAGAGGAGGGGAATTTCTTTGACATGGTGTGGTTTGTGGGGCTGTACTACTTTTCTGCTCTGCCCTGACCTGTCTGGCTTTCTCCCAGCATGCCTCTCTTTTTGGAGCAGAGCCTGTCCGTCAAACAGCTAGTGAGCTGTGAGGATCAGCATATCCTCGGCCTGGAGGCTGAAAAACAACGTTTCCAGCCCTCCTTCTGACAGTCATAAACACACCTGGCACACTGGTGTTTTTTGTGACTCTATAGCCTTCTGAAGCTTATCCAGTCAGAAAACGTCAGTCAGTAGCTCAGTATAATGTTTGTGCAAAATATACAGTGCAAGGTGCGGACACACATCACAAACACTTACAGACTGATCCACTGCAGAAGCTCCACATCAAGGACTTTCTGTGAAGTAAAATGTGATCATACAAGTTGTGTATGTCACACTTATAATGTTTAAGTGTTGTTGTTTGGTTGAATCAAGCGTCAGTGTATCCACTTTTTAGGCTGAAAGTGGTGTTGGATAGCATTGTGGGAACCCTAGTCTTGCATTGCCAGACCTTCCTCCACAGTGCTGCGGAGGAGGGTCTGGCTAGTCCACACAGTATTCCGGAATGGGAAAAAAACTCTGCTCTGGTTTCTTTCTTTAAACCAGTTCTTTCACAATGGTATCCTACTCTGAGCAGAAAGGGTTTGTAGTCTCCTCCCTGTATCGTGGAGAATTTCCAGGCTGTGTGGGCTTCATACAGGAAATTGTAAGCAACAGGGAAGTCTTTCCTGTTGGTGCTGCTCTTGTGGTCACTGATGCATGTCCAAAGTGTACTCACTGCCTTGTTACATCTTATTCAGGACAAGGTCATTGAAAAAATCAAGTAGCACAATTTCTGCTCAACCACCTTAGTTTTATAGAGTGCTCGTCAGCAGAACTTTGCTTCCTCTCCTCTTTTGAAGCAGCACTTACATTTAAGCTTTTTGTAAAACCATTTACTTTGTGTTGCTTCAGAAACACCTTTTATCTTGCTGTTTTCTGACATCAACGCATACTTTACAGATTCTTCTACTCTTTTTATTATCAGAAGAGCGGTACTCTGCTGCAGATCCTTTTTACTCTCAACTCGCCAGGTTTAACTTTCATCTCATCTTAAGATAGAAAACTGAAACTCCCACGGCAGCAGTGTTGGAAAGGTTAGGGAATCTCGCTTGTTAAGAGGAAGTTACAGACTTTAAAAGGTCCCATGACATGGTGCTCTTTGGATGCTTTTGTACAGACCTTAGTGGTCCCCTAATACTGTATCTGAAGTCTCTTTTATATAGACCTTAGTGGTCCTCTAATACTGTATCTGAAGTCTCTTTTATATAGACCTAGTGGTCCCTAATACTGTATCTGAAGTCTCTTTTATATAGACCTTAGTGGTCCCCTAAAACTGTATCTGAAGTTTCTTTCCTGAAATTCAGCCTTCGTGCCACTAGAGCCAGTCCCACAATAAGCTTTCCTTAGTGTGTGTCATTTCTGAGTTAGTAGCTTTTGAGGAGGAGGGGGGGGGGCAAGGTGGAGGGTGGGGGTGTGGCCTTGACCAACTGCCACTTTGCTCATTTGAACGCCATGATGTCTCTCTCTTTCTCAAAGGTGGGCCAAATCCGCAGGGCAGGCAAAGCAGAGAAAGGGGAGGTACCTTACTCCTTATGACCTCATAAGGAGCAAGATTCCAGATCGGCCCATCTGAGCTTTTATTTTCTCAAAGGCAGAGCAAGATACCCACAGCTCAGTTTACACCTATCACCATTTCTAGCCACTGGGGGACCATGGGCAGACTGGGGAAACTCATATTAATGTTAAAAAACCTCATAAAGTGAAATGTTCACGCCATGGGACCTTTAATCGCTGACCTGGCAAAAACAATAAAACTGACCTGTGTGTCCTTGAACAAAGCAGTTTAAGATGTTTCCAGTGGAGTGGTTTTGAAATAAAAAGGAACAAAACACTCAAATCATTGAATTGAATGCACTGAAAACGTCTCTCTGCATAAGACAAAACTATCTGACATAAACCATGCAACTCTGCATTGCATCAACAGAATGCAGAACACAATGTTCAAGTGAAAACCACAGTGTGGTGAGCACAGCACCTCTATACCCATTCTGTTGAGGCCACATGGAGTCTGTGCAGTGTTATAGTCTAATGTATTGTAGTGGGTATACTATACTGTATTTTGGCCAGAATCTGCTGGTGTGGGAGGGGGAGGACATATTGTAGTGGGGGGGTCTCGGGTTTTGAGCATCAACTTCGTTTCCTGTATTTAGATACACTTTTATGCACCAATTTATGGTGGAAATACCTTTCATTTAGCCTAAGTGAAGAAAAAAACAATTAAAAATATATCAAAATTATAATGGAAAGTATGTTGTTGTGGGTCATTTGGCATTTTTAAGTGGGTATAAAGAAATCCTGGAGTTTTCTTAGTGGGTATACTGTGCATACCTGCGTGTCACATAGACTACACCACTGAGTCTGTACCATCCAGTAATTGTACAATGCACACAACGTGCACTCATTTAGCCTTTACCGGTACTTCAGTACCTAAATTATACATAAACATCAAAGACAGCAGTGTGGAAGGTCAGCGACACATGGCCGATGCTGCAGTCACACTTCATTATGGCTTTGTGTTACAGGCTCTTGCCCGAGGAAACGCTAAAACACAATCGCCTGTTGATAGGTTCTGCACTGATAATCAACATCTCCTTCTCCTTTGTTACACTATTGATTCCCGAGGCAGTATTTCACAGGTAGAACAGTGTGCAGACTATGCTAATGATCAGCACTTCTGGAGTTGGCAGGCATTCAGTGTCACACACACGGGCTGAACACAGACTTTCTCTGTGAAGGAAAGACTCCTAACCATCACCCTGCTGGCTCTAATTTACACCCAGAGTTGGTCTATTTCAAAGTCCAGGGTCCCCTGCACCAATATGGGAACATTTTCTTAAAAATGTAAATCTGCTTCACTGATATCCAACCAATATAAAGTGTTGTACAACAAGTGACTGTTTGCATTGAAACAGTTTATGATAATATTGCAACCAGCTGTCACTCCCAACTTGTCAAATACTGACGCTGGGTCAGTGGCTCTCAGTGTCAGATGTTGGCACAAAAATCACCCTTTAGTGTCTGTATGGAACGCACCAGGCGTAGCAACAGCTCAACTTCCCTGTAAGATGACGTAGTATTAAGAGCGACAAAGTAAAGAGTAGTATGAAAAGACAGAAAGTCTGCATAAGAAGGCAGGTGGGGCTATTGGACTGGGGTTCGTGTCCCGTTCTTGTCCCGTGTGTCACTGAAAAGTATGTTTTCTGACCCCACCCACAATCTTTTCCTAAACCTGAAAAAAAACTGATGCTAAGAGTCCCAACCAGACCGTCTAAATATGACACTGAAAGAGACCTTTTTCATCAGTAACAAACGCCACAAGCACCGGACGAAACGTTGCCTTTTGATGCGATGGGAGTGAGAATGTGTTAAATATTGATTACAAATGACAAAACTACTATAAGAAAAATCCTGATGTCTTAATAACTGTATAATATCTATGTATCTATCTATATATATACTGTGTATGTATATACAGTGTGTATGTATATATTTACATATATATATATATATATATATATATATATATATATAGAGAGAGAGAGAGAGAGAGTGCAGGCCAAGAGTTTGGACAGACCTTTTCATTCAATGTGGTTCCTTTATTTTCATGACTATTTACATTGTAGATTTTATATATATGTATATATAATGCATTCTTCAGAGTGAAGTTTGTGCTATGGTTTGTTTGAGCTCAGCATACCATTTTGAAAATAAGCAAAGCATTGATTATGCATATTTGACAACCTTTCCCTCTGTGAAGCAGTGAGAAATTGACATGGATGCAATGGAGGGGGCTTTTCTAGAAAAAGGAAGCAACCCAGAATCCAGCAACCCAGAAAGTCAGACTGTGTAACGGAGTGTGGTATGTCATCATTGTTAGATAGATTGACAGATACACTTTTCAATATTGCAATATGAGAGGGGGTCCTTTGATCCTTAATCATCTGAGTGAGTGCATTAGCTTTGACAGATTTTATGATCATTGCAAGCAATCTTCTGGTGTTTTCTCCTAAGTGCACTTAGTTTGCATGATGCAGAGAAGGATGAGAATCACAACAAAAACTATATGAGTTGTGATGAATATATAAATAAACAAAATACATCAATATCATCAGTCTCTTGGAGAGTTTTCTCAACTGTGACCAGTAGATTTTGTCAGTGAAGCTGCAGGTTTGATGGCTGGGGTTTGGATGGTTGTGAGTTCTTGTTTTGAGTTTGACTTTTGTTTACTACTTTCTATCTGGGTTTCTCTGTTGGCCCCACCCTGTTTGTCTCTGCTGTGTTTCTTTTTTTCCCTTTTTTTTCCCTGGTAATCATCCCACCACACCCCATCTTCTCCCGCCGCTCACACCTGCCTCCCATCTACAATCAAGATCAGTATGTCAACCCCGGCTCCACAGACCATCGTCGCTTGAACATAGCTCCAGTCACTCTGGTGAAACTCTTGTGTTTTCCTTGTCCTTGTGTTGTACTTTTTCCCCTGCAGTAATCACCTCCAATTCCGTCTGTCATCTCCGGTCAGCTGGCTTCACCACTCGGACTCCCTCCCATGGCACCCTGCTCCTGCTTGCCTCCGTCTCCGTTCCCAACCAGCCTCTCCTTGCTTCCCCTGCTCTCCAGTTCCAGTGTCTCCCCCTCTGATCCTTGGTCCCAGCTCCCCGAGCTTCCCCAAGTATCCTCACCCTAGAGTTTTTCCACCTTCCCAGTCGCTGCTTCCCTGTCCCCGGCGTTTGCCTCCCCACTTCCCTTTTCTATTTCTTCTATTTTTGGAGCCTTTTGTTTGAGTCAGTTCTGTCACCCAGCGTAACAGCAGGGCTGCTGTTCTGTAACGCACCCTGACCTGAAGTGCCATGAAAAGGAGGTGAATATTTCAAAAATACTGGCGGAACTGCAGGAGTGCTTTTCTCATTCAGTGCCGTCTCTTCAATCTCATTAACTGAGTCATTAAATTGCTCACAAGATACCTCATCTCTGCATCTTAAAGTTTTGGCTTTGACTCAGCTTTGTCCTGGGGTGTTCAATGTCAGCCACAGTCTCTAATACCAATAACATTTTGTTTGCACCCTATTAAACAAGACACTGCATCTTATCCCTCGTGGGCAGCCTGCAGCGTAAGAGGGAACAGATGGCAGCTTACAGTGTAAAGGAATATGGACACAGTATGTAGATGCTTTGTTATATTATGCCCAGGACTCCTCAGAAGTAGATTATGGCATCTACCAAATAATATATATCATGTTGGCTCTGTTAGTCGCAAAATTAGTCTTGCTTTGCCAATCCTACCTCGATAGAGCTATGGAGGAGGGTCTAGCTGGTCCGTACAGCATTCCGTTGTGAGAAAAAAAATGGGCTCTGGTTTGTTGGCATTTCTTTAAACCAATTACAAATGTCATGGGTGGCGCTAAGCGCCAGACAGAGCCACAGTGCCGCAAAAGGAACTTGTTTTGGTGGAACCTGTGTAAGTTCAAAAGTTGTTTTAGTCGTGCAACAGAAAACTCCGATTGGACAGATAGTCTAGCTAGCTGTCTGGATTTACCCTGCAGAGATCTGAGGAGCGGTTAACCATGGTCTTCAGAAATCCCCCAGAGTAATCATTACAAATTTTCCTTTTAATATTTTTCAAAGAATGATACCCCCTAAAGGTCTGATCCTAGAATTGCCCCTGGACTACAGGCCTCAGTTTTATCACTTAGGGACCGTTCTGTATTTGTGGAATGGACCACCAGAGGAAAACAGGGGAGTTTCATGTCTTTTAGTTCTTTGTTGAGGGGAGGGTCATCCAACTTTTGTATTCATGAAAACAGCTACCATGTTGCTCCATGTAGCTCTCAGTCTCAGCCCCCATCGATAGCAGTTGGGCACCTCCCTGTTTAGTCAGCCAGAGATGATTTCCTAAAGTAAATAATTCTTGCCTGCACATTTTAACACAAAACTGCTGTGTTGTCATCTGCTAAAAAAAATAGTTGTATCAATTAGTATAATTTCCGTACTGTTTAGTTAAAAAACCTTGAAAACACCAACATGTGATGACATAGCGGACCAGACGCAAGCTGTTATTTTGAAAAGTTGAAGCTCGCGGACAGCAGGAGGGCATTAGACGGGAGGTCTCCAGGCTGCAGCCATACCCAACTCAAATATCCGTTGAAATTGTGCAAGCAACAGCTTTTTTAAGTCATCATGGAGAAGGAAGGAGTGGTAGCATGCAAGCTCCCAAAGTGATGCTCGTCTGAGAAATGGAGTTTTGGATAACGTTCAGCTTTGGCAGCTTTACCTAATTTACAATGACCGAGGAAGCCTATTGACGAGTCCATAGCAACCAGTTCACGTGTTGAATTTCTTATTACCTAGTTTGCTTTGCCAAATGGTGTCAATGTTTTATTGTTTTATTTCATGTGAATACTAATTTACTAGAGGAGTAACTTAGTATTTAAAATAATGCAGTAATGCAGGTGTTATGGTTTGATGTCATGTCTAGTTGTAGTTCCTGTCTTGTGTAGTCCCGTGAGTGTCTGTTCTGTTTCTTGCTTTATTTTGACAGTCTGGATTTTCTGTTTTCGTCCGTTACCCTCTGTATTTAGTCTTTGTGGTCCCCTTGTCTGTAGTCAGATCGTTGTAGTGTTTTGTGTGTCAGGTCTCATTTGTGG
>NC_045749.1:3892027-3909863 GCF_008692095.1 Etheostoma spectabile | reverse complement strand
CCGTGGTTCCCTTGTCTCTGGATTTACATAACTGCTGCTTACCTGTTTTGTAAGACTCTTTTTGTTTGGATTAAATTTGTATTCTTTTCTACTGCTCCATTCTCTTCGCCTTCCTGCCCTTGGGTCCGAACCTCTTTTAACCTGACAAATCCACCAATTCCCCGCACCAACCGTAACAGCAGGGAGTGTGCATTTAGTTTCCATGCTTATTGTATATCTATAATAATTTAGTTGCTAAATCTACTGAAATGGCCCCCACAACAGTGGAGTGTAGTGTGTAAGATTAAAGGTTAAGTCTTGTATGTCATGGTTGTCTAAAAGCAGGTGAGTCCTTTTCCCCGGGTTAATAAATCTAGATTCTTGATGGCCACTGCTGCCAAAATGTAGCCTTGACTTGATCAGAGCGCGCGCCCTCTTTGGACGCACATTTTCATGAATGACACTAAAGTGGAAATACAAGAGGGGGCTCCTGCTCAGCCTTCTCTCACTTTTCTCATCTCCGCTGTCAGAAACTCAAGCATCCAATGAATCTGTACAGTGGGGCTTTGCAGGGAAGTGCAAAACACAAAGTTTATCATAATTACAAATGTATGTTCCTCTCAAGTGAGCTTGTGCGCTAGATGTCTTAAGTCACCTAGCACAGGCTCAATTGAGAGGAAAATATTTGAAATGCTGATATTCTGTTTGAAATGGGCAGCACGGAGACATTTTCCTTCAGCTCCATTCACAGAATGTTTATTCAAATAAATAAATCTGAGTCAGGAGCAATAGAACAGGATGTATTTACTGATGTTATTCACTAAGAAATAGCCAACAAAGTCTGCACCATTTTTGCCATAAGAATCACCAATAAAGTTTTCTAAACCAAAAACTACTTAACAGGACATGCTCCAGCAAGAAAGTAATTAGAAATTGGCAAAAACAAATAATATCTGCAACCAAGATTAAAGGTTTCCTTGACAGTAGCATGTAGCTACATGTAGGGTGTGTAATGTAAACATGTAAGGCACCTGACTAAGCTGGGAGTGAGAAGGTGTTACCAGCGACAGCTGCCCGTCCAATCATTGTGATGGGCAGCAAAAATGAGGTAAACAATTCATCTAACCATTCATTTCATTCATCACATAGTCTCTAGCTGAAAACCCAAAACCACCAGAATGTACAGCCCAGCATCCATCATCAGTCAAACATTTTCAACTCCAATGTGGACAAACCAGCTAACTCTGACATGCCATTATTCAACACACCCTCTGCCTCTTCTCAGTTTGGATGCAGCACCAACTGACACATTAGTTTTAACTTGAGAACCTCTCTACTTGGCGATTGGTGACTGTGTGTGGTGAGTCAGTCGTTATCTGAACACAACATGTGCACACACAAGCACACTATAGGCATTATGTGCACACACCCACACACACACGCAACAGTGCTGCTTAGCATTCCATAACACTCCATTATATTCACACATGGCTATTTGCTTCTTATCTCAGTATGCACACACTCACACAGAAACATGTGCAAACCCGAGCACACAGATACATATGTGCGCACACACAGGTTAGGAGTGCAGCGCACTTATCTGTCATTACGCTGCAATCAGAACACACACTCCACTGATTCCAAATCCGCTGAGAGAAGAGATAAAAATCCAATGGAGGACTTATGCAACCACGGAAAGAATAAAAATGATCTTGCGTTCCTTTTTGAGTGTGTAAAGTTTGAATTTTCTTTAGAACAAGAAGCAGCCTAGAACTCACTTTGCCTCTAAAAAAGCTCTCTCTGAATCTCAGCAGTAGGGAGCGCTTCTCCTTACTTATGCTTATGCATTTGAGTGAGAATTGTGCAGATAATTGGAGGAGACAAGCTTTCAGCTGGACTTGCTAGGCTCACATAATTTGTTGGGGATCAATTTTGTGGAAAATTGTGCACCTTTGAAGAGCATGTGCAAAAAGCTAGTATGTGTCAACAAGCCAAAAAGTCCTCCAAATTATTAAACAATAAAGGCTGTTTATTCCTACCCTCTAAAACGACCAACATAAGCATTTTATTGACTTGCAACCCTGGCTATGGCAGGAAATACAACCCGGGGGGGGGTTTAAACACGTTGTTAATGCTGTGAAGCGGTCGCAGTTTGGTTAGGTTTAGGCTACAAAAACTACTTACTTTTAGAAAAAGATTGCAGTTTTGGTTTAAATCAATGCATCTGTTCTGCTACTTCACTTCCGGTTACACATGTGACACATAACGTGACGTAGTTCTTGACAACAGGACAAAAGACTCATCGTAATCAATTTTAGCCATTCATTTACTATTTTGTTCACATATTACACTACTTGTACGAACCCAAGACTTTTGTAAAATCATTTCAATCACCAAAGCAATTGAGTGAAGGTTTATTTTCACAAGAGATTTGAGAAATTTCAAAAATGGAACATCATCTTTTCAGCTTTACGGCCAAATTATCTCTTTACACATTGATCTGACAAAGATATGGCCACACGTTACAGAGAGCTGAGTTTTTTCTGAACCTTTTGATGTGAAACACATGGGGATCCAATTATACACAAATACCCTCAAAAGATGAATTTAAAAAGATATCTACAAATGCCCTCGGACCTCAGAGGGTTAATTTGATGCAAATCTGGATCCAGAGTTGTCACTTCTAAACATTTTCTATTGTTGAACTGAAATATTTAGAGCAGCGTTGGTGGTATGAGGTGGTCTCTGTTGGACCTCTTGATTCTTTATGAAGAAAACTGTGCTGCTCATAGTAGACTTGTCAGCCATCAGAGAGCTCCAACGTCATGTCACAGAATGGTTTCTCTGGCGACTCCACCCACTGCCTTTCCTAAATTAGTCCACAGCTGCTTCAGCGCTGAGCTGAGCAGGGCTTCTGTGCCTGGCTGCAGAAACAGAAGCATCTGCCCCACCACAACGGTTTTACCTCCTTTGTTCACTCTGACAAATAGCTCAAGTTAAACCTTGCCGGTAGCACTGGCTCAGCACTAATGCAAAGTCAAATAAAATGTGGAGAGAGGTCTGGGCATCGGAGATTATAAAGTGGATGATGTACTGCATGTTTGCACTCCGAGAAAAGTTAAAATGGGTTTCACATTTTCTGTTTCTTTTGGTTATGGTTTCTGATAACATCACTCTGCTGAGTCTAACCCATTTCCTTTAAGGAAAATAAATCTCTTTATCTCTTTTTATTTTACTCTTTCAAAGCCCATAATGGAATGGTGTCTCTTGCCAGAAGCATTTGTCTGTCAAGGGGAATATAAACCTGACGTGTTAATATTTACCATTTATCAATCTGTCCCCACTCTGCCCACACTAAATCCTTTATTGGTGTTTGATTTCCTCAAATGTTTTTGCCCAGGCAAGATGACTCAGAATACATTGTTATACAACATCAGGTGAGGATGTACCCTCTGACACCCGCTTTATTAGACTGTGTTAGTATAATTGTTATATTGTCAGTGTTTGGCACATGCAACCAGCTCCTACTGTATGTAATGATGTAATGATCTTTCTGGTGACATTTTCATCAGCACAGTGTATGATCAAGATCCCGGATGTTGTGCACTTTTATGTCTCAAGCTTTTTGACAGTTTTACTTTTTTCATAATCACAACAACTCATGCAGCTTGTATGCCATGCTGTGGCAAATCACAACCAATAGTCTGTAAAGAGAAATAAGACACAAATGTGAAATGGTTTGAAACTGGAAAAGGAGAGATTATTTTTTATTAGTATTTTGAACTTCCCGTGGGCTTGTGATATATCCCACCACAAACATCAAGTTGACAGAGAAAAAGATGAAGATAACATGAAAAGAAAATAGTTTGGGTCTAAAGTTTGCTTTTAACAATGGCAAGGCAGAGACATCTGTCATTCTCCACTTCCTGGTCATTTTCTTCTCTATAAATAACATGCATTTTGATCTGTAACATCAAACCCTCTGAGAAGAAATAAATCATGAATAATTCAATTTCAAAACCCTCCTCTAATAAGAATGATGCTCCGATTCACATTCACACTTCACACCCATACTTCAAAGTGTGACCACGGACCTCTATAGCCTGTCCACTGGAGTGGGTGAGGCTTGAGTGCCTTGCTCAAGGGCAACTGTTTAATATGCTGAGAGAGAGGAAAGTGCTTCTCTTTCATCTTCTGCACCCACATGATTTATACACTAACACCCACTGCCCTATTGAAGAGCGGTGCATGGAAACACGTGCATAAAATGTATGAAAAGAAATCAATAAAAAGATATTGCTGTGCAATTTAGAAATCCCTACATGCAGATGCCTTTCAGAAAGACTAATTTGCAATTAATTCACAACATGCACAATCAAAAACCAAGTTTTTACAGAGAGGGAGAAATACCTGTATGATGTTAGTAACTCCAACAAACATTTAACATGAATGTAAAATGATCTTTACGGTCACCCAAAATGAAAGTCTCACTGCACTCACCTCCTCTTGTTGCCCCGTGTGAGGTGAAAAGTATCAGGGTGACCAGCGTAATTATTCCACAGACTTTTTTACTCCAGAGATCCATGATGAAGTGGAAGGATGCTGCAGAAAAGCCCAGCGGGTGAAGGAGGGAGACAGTCTGCCTCGCCTCTTTACTCCACTTCTCCTTCACACTCTCACACTTTCCAGATCCCTGCTAAATTTTGGACTTGTACGTCTGCAGAGCTCAGCAATATCCACTAGGCACCACTGCGATGACAGCGGAGGCGAGAGGCTACTTTCTGTTCGGCTGCACTCTGCAGAGTGAGGGGAATGGAGAGAGTGAGGGAGAGAGAGACACAGGGAGAGAGAGAGAGAGAGAGAGAGAGAGAGCTTTCACTATTGTCACAGCTCCAGTGAAAGGTACTTAAGTCATTAAAAGGACTTGGAAGACCCTGCGCTCTGCCAAAGTCCTTCAGCAGAAAATCCACTGCAGGCTACTCAATTCTGCTTCGACAATGTTTGGGAAAGAGTCGTCTTGTGTCCCATTAGGCTCCGGGCTGTTGCTCACAGGCTGTTTGTCATCATGTAATGCAGCAGTTCAGGTCAGCCGGTTATGGAAGAGATCCCCAGAACAATGCCTCAATCACTGCAAATCAATTAAAAATATCCCACTGAGAGAGGATACAGGAATTAAAATAACTATTCAATGACTAATTAGAGATTTTATCAGTTTGTATTTCACCCCTTCCAGGGAAATAGATCTAGTAAAAATGGCTGTTTTTCTTTCTTTTTTTTTGTTCAGGTAACACTGAGATTAAAATCTTTATTTTTAAGACCAGACTTGGCAAAAGATCTGAATAAAACACTGGTATGGCAATTATCACCAACAGAAAACTTAAACAGGCTAAGACACTGTCAAAGCGTTTAAACAACATGCATTTACGGTGAGCAAAGAAGTCATTTTCGAAAACTGGATACAATATGGAAACACAACCATTCACCAAGTGTTATTTTCCAAGTCCTTTAAAGTTGACTCGATTAATAAACCATGAAAATGGTTCTTCTATACCTCGGTCAAAGTGGAAAGTACAGCATATTTAAAGAGTATCTGAACACCTTTTGAAAATCCTGTTTTTGCTGACATCCAGTGGTTTTCCTTCTCACTGGTGCAGCAGAGCACACTTCTTAAAGGTCAAACAGACTTTAAACTTTCAGAGACGGGAGAAACATTCATGAGAATGTTGAGAAACATTGAACATCATGAGAAACATTCTATTCTGGTTTTGTTTCATTGGTTTTTCCATTTGTACTGCACAGTGCCCCCACAATCTTTCAAAGGCTGATGGGCCACATACTCTGTCAGCTTTCTGATTTAGTATGTGCATATCTTGAAGATACTGTTGTATACAGCGCCACCTGGGTGGAGCGTGTAGGACACCCAAAGGAAGTCCTGGAGCACCTGCACTCTGCATGCTGGATGATCAATCCAGCCAAATGTGTCTAGAATCCAGATTTTGATGAAAAATGATGTTATCTTACAAACAGATGAATCTGTGAGTCATATTGGAGCGGTGCTTCTGCAGGGATCAGCAGAAGACTGACATCCTGTTACCTATCAGTCGCTATTTTCCCAGGGAGGTACGCTATTCAACACAATGAAGCCTTGGCGATCAAGTCGGTGCTGGTCTCCCTAAAGTATTAGGTACCTCCTGGGGAGGGAATTTACCCTAGAGACTCAAAACATCAGGCAGAGATTTTATAAGTGTTGGAGAAAAACCGTTATTGGGATTTAATATCCCAGTTTCAGAGTGCTGTTGGTGTTTTCTAACACACACCTTCAGACTGTATAATGATATAGAATGATTTAAAGCCTTATCAATGCGCTTTAGTTACCAATCAACTCTCTGAAGATGCTAATAATTTCCCCATAACTGTGTGGTTATCTTTGTGACTGCTTTTGCAACAAGGTTTTGCATAAAAAGGGGCCAGTTGTGCACCAAATGTTGCATATTACCTCCTATAGCAAATGGCACAGGAACACCTAGCATTTGCTTGGCAGCGCAGTAAGAGGTGAATTTCACCCTTTGCGGGTGCTTAGACAAAGTCTGTATTTTTAGAGAAGGAAAGTTTTTGAAAGTTTTTTTTTTGTCACCACTTCCAGCCTTTGTGATTAAACAAAAATACATGGATGAGAGGACTAATGATATGTTAAAAAGGATAGATTTTTTTTTGTACATCTGACACAATCCCTCTCTAGTGATAATAATTATCTGTCATTTGAAAACCACCAGAATAGCAAGGTGAGAAAAGTAATTTCTCTGCCCAAATTGGGTTTTCACACACAGAACTGTGTAAATATGTCGGTTCTGCAGAGTGAAGAAAGAGATTATGCTGCAGTCTTTATCAGTATTGTCACAGTTAATATTACTATTCCTGGATCATGTGACTGTGCTTTTTTTATCTTCCGTGATGACCCACACAGGGCATGTGAATGAGGCAGGATGGTGTGTGGAGAAGGAGCAGAGATACCGACCAATGCTGCCTGCGTCGTATTGGAACTGTAGTCTTTGTTTTAAACATTTTAGAAAGTGAGAAACAGAGAAGCAGATAGAAACATATGTTTTGTGCATCTGTGTGAGAAAAGTCATACTGAGCGAATGGTATGTTAATCATGTCTTTTATCTCATTTTGTGCCAACATTTGGATATTGTTAACATTTCAAAAAGGTTTCTACTCAGGTAACTTTGTCTAAGGGTCTAAAGATTGTCAATGTTACTGTGGATTAAAATCCAAGGTGGCAGTAAATGTTTGGATTTAAAAGATGCACTCGGTTAGGGTTAGGGTTAGTTTGCAACTAATTCTTTGTGTCATCAACTAAGTCATGGTCTAAATACTTATGTGGAACTGAAACCATCCAGTGGACTTGGTTTCCATGGTATTGGCAGTGTCAGTCTGTTTGTTGGTAACTCGGTTGGTCCAACACATGAAACGCCTTAGCCATTCAATTTGGTACCAGTACCCAGAGGATGAACGTCTTTTACATTGAAGCCATTGCCAAATGAGTTGCTACAAAGCTAATTAAGACTGTCAGTTCCACACAACTCTCTCTCTTTTTCTCAGTTTGGCTGTGTTCAGAAGATCGTGTCGTCCGGCGACTTTCACGAGCAGAAACTCAGTCATATTTTTTAATGCTTTGTGTCCTCCTTAGCTACCAGCAACTGCGTGGAAGAAGGGTGGGGCCAGTACGCGATCACGGAAGGCTTGTATCATGTGGACGCGCCGACTGTTTTGTTGTCATTTGTGACAGAAACTACGCACTATAACTTTAATTGACATGAAATTTGGTTCAAACATTCATGTTTTCCAAAGGTTGAATTGTAGTAACTCCTCCCCTGACCTTTATGATGCTGATGTTAGCATGTAGCTCAAAGCAACACTGTGCTTTAGTTCAACTTCACTTCACTGCTGACATGACTGTAGACTTTAAAAATGCATTTGACCGGAGTTATGTCTGGTGCACTTATGTAGTGACAGACGTGCATAAAACTACATTACATATTCCCACAATTCCCAATGTTGCTATAACACCAATAAAATATAGAAATGTTGTAATTTCTTCTTTTTTACTGCAAGTTTTCCACAAAAATGGTCAATCTGGAAGATCAAGTTTATAGACACACGTTCAACGCCCTGGCTAGCTAACTGCACAGAAGGACATGTTAGTGTGCTCACTGTGCCCATCCCATCCTGAGGGCCCTTCATTCATTTTTGCACATACTGGACTATATTACATCATACAATTACATAGAAGTTCTTAAAGCACGTTTTTTACAGCTGCCTACCAATTTTTGAAATTGTTCTTCAATTACGTTCAATGTTGTGGAAAATCCAACATAAATTCAGTCATGTTGGGTCACAATCACACTAAAGTATCTGTAAGATCCTAAAGGGAATAATACAAAACACTGAGATTGAGAATCTCAATATAGATTTGGGTACCCTACAGACTTCTGCCGTAGTTTTAAATGTCATTAATAATGTAACTTGTGTTGTAAATAAGCACCTTGTTTTTACTGTTTATTTGAAATTTGAATATACCGTGAAAACTAAAACAGCTGCTAAACTCATTTGGCTTGTTTTATATGAAACAACTGACTTTTCTTTGACATTGTGGTGTTTTATGGTAAATTTCTTGGACTTTGTCACTTTGCTTTGCAGCTGTATTAAGGTCCCTCCGCAGCCTACTGCCAGGTCTTGTTTTGTATAACTCATTTTTATTTTGCATACCAAATGAAGCCTGCCAATGACTGATGCACTCCCACTCTACTTTATATTCACAACACCTGCTGCGAGCTGTGTGGGGATTTTGGCTTTGGCCAGCAAGCTGTTTGGCCAAAACATAAAAGACTCTTAGAGTTTGTTTAAGAGGTGAGGAGGGAATTTTTAAACTTGACGAAATGAGGGAAAAAAACTCATATAAAGAATTTCCTCTCTATCCCTTGTAAATGTAGAAGCATTTTGTTGGTCATGAGGGTCTGAAACAAATCCTTTGTCTGGTTGTAGTTGTGAGAGACGGTAATTCTGCTCTTGGCTGCACATTGGCAATTTTTAATTTGGGCTACAGGCACATCTCTCTTCTTTCTTTAGAACAAATCAAGATCATACTTTACTGGTTCCATTAATACTATGACGTGCTCTAAACTTTCTGCAGAACCTGCAGGATGAACCCTCCTCCCACCCAGGCTGAACGTGGGTCGGATTCTACTGAGCCATAAAGAAGGACATGACATTTAATGTTATTGATGTCTATTGACATTTACAAACATTTCATTTACTGTCCTGAAAAACGGACATGAAGAGAGACAGAGAGAGAGAATCATAGGAGAGAACAAGCTCAAATTATCAAGAGAGAGAACTACTGGGTGTTTCTTTCATGTCATGTGATTCATAATTCATTCATTCCGAGCAGCAATGTGCGCGGAACTATATTCTCTCTACACAATGCCGACTGAGCTAGAGCTTTCTGATATGAAAGGGGTGTGCTGGTTGAGTAGTGCCGGGGTTAGTTATTGTTTTCTGCATAGACAATGTTAGTGAATTTAGAGTGGTGAAACATATTTCTGCCAAGCCAGTGGGCAGTTTAAAGTGCTATTGTACCAGAAAAAATAAAAAGAGAGATGACAGCTTTTGTGAAAAACTGTTTGAATTTGAGTCAAGATTTTTTTTTTTTCATTTTTCTGTTACTGTTCATAATGATAATACATTGATAATGATAATGAGGATGATCAACTCTGTTACAAACAAAAGTAGATGCTCAGTACAGTAGTGCTGTGGAGGAGGGTCTGGCGAGTCCACACAGCATCCCAGGATGGGAGAAAAACGTGTTCTGGTTTATTGGCATTTCTTTAAAGCAATCACAATTGTCTTAGTCGGCTAGTTTTGGTGGAACGTGTGTGTTCAAAACCTGTTTTAGCCATGCAACAGAAAACTCAGATTGGACAGATAGTCTAGCTAGCTGTCTGGATTTACCCGGCAGAGATCTGAGGAGCAGTTAACCATAGTCCTCAGAAATCCAGTTTAGAATGGTTTACAATGCCAACACAAAGAAAGCAGAATGTATCTGACATCCAGCCGATAAGTAGAACATCGTGGATACACACTACATGTAAATTTGAATAAAAGATTATCCTGCAACATACAGAACAAGCTTGCAAAGATTCTATGCTCTGTTCATTGGGTCGCCTGAAGCATTTCTCATTTTGCATCCTCACGCAGTTTAGAAGCAGGACCATTTTAAACAAAACCTACTCTACATAAAGAGCTCAGGATTCTGTGCAGCTCTACGTGGGGCTGCTCGTTTCACTGAAGTAGCTTCGTTTCCATTATCGACTCCAGTTTTCCATTATTGACCAAGAAATGGTTGTTTTCTTTGTGCTGACCTCCACACAGTTACCTTGGATACTATCTCCTCATGAATAATGTTTAGACACATCAATGAAAGTCTCCCGCTCTCTAACTTTAGAAAAAACTCGGGAAACTCTGAACATAGTTATTACAGGAATCCTTCATTTGTAAAGTTCAGTGTATTGTAGAAGTTAGTGTTGTAGTTTAGTTTCTCCCTCAACCTACCTTGAAAATGAAAGTAAAATGCTTGAATGCACTTTAGGTTACTAAATCAGACAGCAGACTTGGGGGTTGGGTAAAGTTCTTCAAAACAGTGAATCCCTGGAGATTGAAGCTGTGGCTTCTTTTTCAGCAGATGCTGCTCTGTATCTCTGCGGTTTTCAAGCATTGAACGGCCTTGCTAAAAGAAATCCCTGATTTATTTACTCCTCATGCGCTTCCCCAGATCAGCGGATGAAGCTCTGCTGGCTATTTCTTGGTTTTAGCTGCTGACCAAAGGTGACCAGACATCTGCAGTTAAACTTTCCAAACTTTGCAACTCTCTGTCCTCTGGGATCAGGCAAACAGCCTCTTTTAACGTCAAAAAATATTCAGAGGAAGTCAGACATAATCCCTGACCATCATGCAATGCGCTCAGCGTGAAGGCGATCAAAATCTGTCAATCTGGCTGATCTCAAACAAGCGAGTTTGGGGAGGTGGGAGAAGCAGACTGTGACAACAACAGACTGTGTATACAACTAAATCTAATCAAAATGATCCTGTGTATCATCTCTTTAATAAACTGAACAATATTGTGTCTCGTCTTGTGTCTGTGTGTGGTCTTGTATTGACGGACTTTCCTCCACAGCGCTGCGAAGGAAGGTCTGGCTAGAGAAAAACGTGCTCTGGTTCATTGGCGTTTCACAATCGTCTTGACGGCGTTAAGTGCCGGACTATATGATGGCGACTTTGCAAAATAGCCTCAGGAAGGAACTTGTTGGGTTTTTCAAGTCATGCAACAGAAAACTCTGATTGGACAGGTAGTCTAGCTAGCTGTCTGGATGCAGAGATCTGTGGAGCAGTTAACCATTTTCTCATACCAACCGGAGTTTAGTATGCCAACACAAAGAAAGCTGAAAGTGTTGAAAATCCGGCTGATAATGAGGGACATCCGGCAGAATTTCAGGACCTGAACAATCCCGGAAATGAAACGTTGTCCATAAAGTCTAGGTAAAACAGGACGCAGAACCAGCTAAACATGCCCACTAATGCCATGAACAACAGTGGACTGTGACAGTTTGTGACATCAACTCAACAAAACTTCTTGACTTGATTCTAAAAGCTGATTTTATCTTGGTGGCTTTGACCTTGGTGGGCAGCGGGGTGAATGAATTTGTGTCCTTTGGTGTTCTGGGAGTGTTTAGGCTGAGCTGAGCTTTTTTTCACTGTGCTGCGGGGTATTGAAAGGGTTGTGAAGCATGATATTAGGTGCAGATCTTCCCGCTGGGACGCCCCAGAGCCTTAACGATCTGGAAGCAGCGCTGACCTGTCGGCAGTGACTGACAGGACTCGCTCAGCTGGAAGAAAACGTTGCTTTTGGCCATAACAGGGGGAGAGTCAGAGGGTAAATCTGCTGTCAGAACAAAGATTACAGAACAACATGGGCCACACCACATACACAACCATACACACAGCACTCAGTGTCCCTTTTTGCTCATAACGAAATTAGATGAGTCACTCTGCTTTAAATAACCCGAATAATCTTTAGTGATTTAGCGTGATATGATGACAAAACTGCCGTTTCAAGCTTTGAGTATACAATTTATCTTGTTAATCTGCTTTAGATTTTGTTTCAGGTGAACTGCATTATTAAAATGAAAAATGGAAAGGTATGGCTGAATTGGATTTAACTCAAATACATCCATCTTTGATATGAGTTGTTGTTATACAGAGAGATGACTATCTTTATAAAGCCAAATCAGCTGCTGAGATAACGAGGAGGTTTGGTTTTAGGAAACACCAGAAAACATGATTGAGTGCCCTACAAACTGGCTTTCGACTTGGAGTTAAGCACTGAAGTTATTCTTAAAAAAGGAAGTCGTCTTTGGAGTTTTGCCAACCGGATAAGGCAAAAGTTTAATCTATCAACTAGCGTTGTTCTGGTTGGTTGTAGCGCTATCCAATTGCATGCAGGGGGAATTTGAAAGTCAACCTTTAGTCCTGCAATGATCGGTTTCCATACCCAATATCTCGATGTGGGTCTGGCTTGTCAGGCTAAGTATTTAGGGTTGCATTCAAGTTATGTATGTTATAGAAACTGAAAATATAATGCATTAGTTTTTCAGTTAAAAAAATATACGACTGTCTTTTACTTTGCGTATCTTTTTGTTTTGTGTTTTTTTTTGCAAATATTGATTTCTAGAGTTAAACGTGCTGACAAAATGTAATCAAAGTCTGCACGATATGTATGCAACTGATTTGTTGTTTTACAAGCACATATATTTAAAATTTGGAAGTCTATCTTTGAGCCAGAGAAATGGGCAATAACCAGAGGTGGGTAGTAATGAGTTACAATTACTCCATTACATTTAAAATGAACTTCTAGGAGTAGTTTTACTTGAGTAAATTTGTGAAAAAGAAACTCACGTGACCATATTTAATCTCAGCGGCGGGACGGGTTAGCTTTACAGTCGTAGCAAAACAAAAATGCCAGAATCAACCGTCGACAATGCAGACGAGGAGGAACACCCCTGGCCTCACATTGGAAGCATGTTTACCTTAGTAAAAGTGTGAAACAGCAGCTACATTATGCAGTGTCTTCTATCTCGACCAAAACAAATCGACAATTCAGCATTCTATAACATTCAGCTTTTTTTTTGTTGCTGTGGATAGGCGAATGTTTGTCTTTTACGTTGCATATGTTTTGAACATTTCCTATATATCCATCCAAATGTGATGTGATAAGTCTCTTTATTTAAGCTATTTTGTAACTAATAAAGTAATTTTAATTTGTTTTATTGATTGGATGAACTATAATTTGCCTAAAGATGATTATTTTGTGTTATTGTCTGTCTGATTGAATGCTTGTGTTAAAAAATAAATCACACGTTACTCAACGGTCATTCAGCACTTGAGTAGTTTTTTCACCAAGCACTTTTTTACTCTTACTTACTCTTTACTCTTTTTTACTCTCGTAATTATTAGGATGACTACTTTTTACTTTTACTTGAGTCATATTAATCTGAAGTAACAGTACTTTTACTTGAGAACAATTCTTGGCTACTCTACCCTTCTCTGGGAATAACAAACTGTTATGTTCTCTTTACTCTGCTGCCGTGTGTCAGCGCCACATTCTTGTTAACATCTTGTCGACCAGATGTGATCATTTTCCACAAACACCAATGAAATTGGTTTAAAGATTGATATCACTCTGTCTGACCTGTATCTCTGTGAACAGCATTCCATTCAGTCAGTAAATCAGCCACAGTGGTGACCTCTGACCTCTGCAGTGGTTTTGCAATCATTCGATGAATCTGACCCCACAGATTTCTTTTCCTTTCCTTCTCATTGTCTGATACAGCAGCACCATAAATATGCCACATCACTGCCTGCTTGTTTTTTTATTTCTCTGTGAGTTGCTGCAACAAATTCATGAAGGCGGTGAAGATCTGTCTGCAGATGCTCTACAGATTTCTCCATAAAGCACGTATCTCTGCCGCCCGGCTCAGGAGACTGTGAACGGCATATTTATAACAGAGACAAAGATAACCTCCCGCTCTCCAACCCAGTCACCATCCATATCCAGCCTGACGATTCTCCCTCTCCGTCTGCCTCAATCCTTTGTTGTCGCTCTCTGTTTCTTGGTTGTTTCCTCAATGTCCTTCTCGTCTGTCACCAGCACCTGTTTACGCTCAGTCCGCTTCATCTTCTGCTGACAGAAGCAGCGTTAATCTGAGCAAAAGTGATTTCTTCTCAAATGGAAGGTAAATCATAGCAGAGCTTTGTTTTCGTAACCTTTGTTCTCAGGTTGTGATAATAAACTGTAACTACCATATAACTGTAAATGACAAGATATGAGTGTAAGATTGCCAAACAGATGCTCAGCCGTACTATTTAAATGAAGCACCAGATTAAATCCTATAAATTGCTTCTTCTCAGTCGACACATTTCAAGTTTTCTGCATGTTGATCCTCTAAAAAGCTGCACAGCTTCTTGAAGCATACTTCTGCCTCCGAGCCCGGCGTTATAGAGCTCTGAATGTGTCCTCTGCAAACAGATCCATCTCAATCACTTGAAGATGTGCACATTTAATCACTCGGCTGTTTGAAATGCCTGCTGCTGGCAGTTTATTGTGGTATGGAGTATGGTGGTGAAGAATTAATGCAAAGCCTAACAACTATACAGGATGGTAATGGAGCTCTTTGTGCATCAGTGGCTTCAGGTTCACAGGGTTAATGGGGTATTACTTGTTTCAAACCACGATGGCACACAGTCGGCTAAAGAGTGCTGAGAGCAAAGTAGAGAGGACAGAGTGGAACATGAAGATGGAGAAGAGAAGTAGACAGTAGAGAGGAAAGAGTGGAACACAAAGATGGAGAGGAGAAGAAGACAGGAAAAGAGAAGAAGAAGGAAGAAATAATGTATTAAAAGTTGTCCAAAGTTAGTGGTATGAACCACAAACAGACAGACAAGACATGAGCAAGAAAGTCTGACGTCAACATTGTTCTTTATTCTGCCTCTTTTCCTCCCCTTTTCGTCTTCCTTCTATCCATCGCTCTTTTGACTACTTTTCTATTATTGCTCATCTACTTTCCCAGTATGCAATACTATATATTCAGAAGCTTATCACACTGCAATGCCAAATAGTGACATCATGTTGGCATTTTGTGCTATATCTGCTTCCATTTTTCATGTTCTATGTAAAAGTTTTTTTTTATCTATTTTTATTTAGGCATTATCAAAACGTTATTTCATTAGGGTCAGATATAATAATTTAGTGGTTATACACCTACAGTTTCCCACTGCTCAGACAGCTTCAGCCCACAGACTTCTTGGCAGCTATAGGAACACATTTCAGTTTGATTATAATCCCAATCACCACTGACTGTATGTTCAGACTGCTAATAGTTAATGCTGTTGATCCTCTGTTGCTGTACCTGAAGGCAGTCAGATAATGATGTGTTTGTGTTGGTTAGAATAGCTACAGACCTCGCCTGTAAAATATTACAGATCATTAATGAACTTTTAGCAAACTCAGGTCCAGTTGAACAAGAGCTGCAACTAAGATACAGCAATGAAATGAAATGTTAATGTCTCTCTCACACTCTCACATATTAGATCATATATTAAATACATTGCAGCTTGGTGTGGTAGTCACAGACGTATGTCCAGCTTGGTGTTATAGTCAGAGACGTATGTCCAGCTTGGTGTTATAGTCAGAGACGTATGTCCAGCTTGGTGTTATAGTTACAGACGTATGTCCAGATTGGTTTTATAGTTACAGACGCATGTCCAGCTTGGAGTTATAGTCACAGACGTATGTCCAGCTTGGTGTTATAGTCACAGACGTATGTTCAGCTTGGTGTTATAGTTACAGACGTGTCTCCAGCTTGGTGTTATAGTTACAGACGTATGTCCAGCTTGGTGTTATAGTTACAGACGTAGCTCCATGTTGTAGAGCAGGTTCTGGGTGATTGGCTAAACTTAACTGCAATAGCCAGGAACTCACAGCAGCGTTGTGACCAAGTCCTCTTTGCTCAAGTCCCAAGTTAGTCCCAAATCATTTGGTTCCAGCAAGTCTTGAGTTATTCTTTTTTAGGAAAGTCAAGTCAAGTCACAGGTTATGTCAAGTCAGATCAAGTTGAGTCCTTAGTTTATGAAAGTCAAGTTCCAAATCACTTTTTTTTACACCCAAGATAAAGCCCTATTACTTGTATAATGTCTTTATAAGGAGAAAAGACTAGGTATTAGTAGCCCATCTAATAAAAGGATTAGCTAGTTTGTAACTAGTACAAAAAGTATGAGAATGCATTGAATCTGTATTTTAATTGTTGATATTCAGTGAAATAAAGAATCAAAACAACAAATTATTACTTATTTATTTTGTATTTCCCCCCAATCGCTTTTAAAACAGTGAAATTATCTGCGCCTGGGCAGCTCACCTGGTAGAGCGTGCACCCTTTGCTGAATGTCATTCCTCCTCTCTCCCCTTTCATGTCTTCATCTGTCCTATGAAATAAAGACCTTAAAACGGCTCCCAAAAATCTTTTAAAAAAAAAAAAAAGGGAAATACTGACAGCCAGACCTCAACATTCTACAACTTGGTCAACGAAAGCGATTACTCGTGGCACAGATGCAGCCATTGTGTAGGTCAGGTCTCACTAACGAGGCTTCATCAGGATTATCCATGTTACATGTTGCCATAGCAAGGAGTCTGACTGACAGCCAGTCATCCAATCATGGCAATCACTTACCAGGGAGCTTTTTGAGTCGTCCAATGATTCACATTTTGCGCTGGTGCAGCAAACTTGATAGTTAGAAACACAACAAGATTAAATTATATTATTTTATATTTAACAGCTAACATTCAAACATATGAAAACACCCAAGTCGTCATCACCCAGTCGACATCTCACAGTGCTCTGTACCCGGATCACAGTCACCTTTTGTCAGCTAAATTAAACGCCTATTGTTTGGTTATGTTATCTTTTTTCTTTCTTTTTGGGACTGGATGTTACTGTAATTTAAACTGAAGCAGTCAAGGCAGATCTTTATGTGTGAACACATCCAAACACTGCCAAACTTCATTAATGAGCTTTTATATCTGCCTGCAGGAAAGATAAGTGTAAAACCCCACAACATCCAAACCTTCACCTGCCTCTATCCTTTCATTCTTTCATTACACTGCACTGCTCAGTATTTTTGTTCCGTGGCTTGAATTTAAAAAACACATATGGCAGTGTTGTACTTAACACTGATATTTTTTGCCGACAGTTGCACTGAAGGTCATCATGTGAGCAATTTTTTTTCTGCGCTGAAATTAATTCTAGCTGCCTGTCTCTATCTATGTCTCTCTCTGTGTCTCTTTGGAAGAAAAGGACGATTGATCAGACAACTTAACTTTTCCTTTTGTCTGCGGAGACAAGGAGATCTGCTGAAAAGAAGTCAGAATGGAAACTTTATTTTGGTTGAATGGAGACAGTGACAAGAGTTTTTGAGTGGTTGGATTGTGCTTTTGGTGCGTAGCGGCCAAGTTTGGACTGGAAACTCTCCATGGAAGCGTTTAGAATCCGTATTTTTATGTGAATATTTATTTTGATTTTGATGTTAAATTTATTTTCACATCATGAAAATATGAGAAATGCTCGGTGAAGCTGCAGATTAATTCCAAATGGAATAGCCTATCCCAGTTTGCCTTATTGCTTATTTGCTTGCATCCAGATGCGTGTGCGTGTGTGTGTGTGTGCGTGTGTGTGTGTGTGTGTGTGTGTGT
>NC_045749.1:3890434-3892017 GCF_008692095.1 Etheostoma spectabile | reverse complement strand
TGTGTGTGTGTGTGTGTGTGTGTGTGTGTGTGTGTGTGTGTAGTCATGTCCTTTAATTTGTTTTCTCTTATGTTAAACTGTTCTGCCAAAAAGCAACATGTACTTGAAACGCTTAGGAAACAAGAGACAAACACAAATGACTGAAATTTGGTGTTGACATTGAAGTATCACATCATCAACAAACAGCTAAAATTGGCTCCTTCATGTCCATTTAATGATAATCAAGAAGTGGTGACAAAGCCCGGGCAGATGAAAGGACTGCATTCAGCCCGAGCCATGCAGTGAGCAGCCTGTCTCATGTATTCCTGTCCTTTTGTAAATTTGTCATTTGTTGCATTTCAGTTTGCCGCTTGCAAACAGTGATAAGGGAAATGGGAAAGGGAGGATTGGATCGCCTCCAAGTTGTTGAAAATGATTTTTCCCTCTTGTAGTCCTTCATTTTGGAAGGTCTCACACACTCACAAAAAATCACAGCTTCATTACAGGTTCTTTAAGGGACCATAGTGGGTGTTTTAGACCCTTAACTACCAACAATGCATTGGCCTACTGCTGAGCCTTATCTAAAACATACTAAACGTTTTGGAATAATTACCCAGTTTGTTTTTTCGATTTTGGTTCAGTATAAAATATATTCTTACAGAAAATTGACGCTTGCTTACTATTTTTGGTATAGTAAGTGGGGACTGTTTTGAAATTCAAAAGCACTGCATCTGGGTCTAAAATTTTGAAAATAAATAATACACACGCATGAAAGTCATACATTGTTGTTGTTGGCAGTTGACAAATTTCTGAAAATGTCAGGCTGTCCTTGAACACAACACACAAGGAGACTTGCCAAAAAGGTCCCTTTCTGGTAAACGTGACAACAAAACTTTGTACATGTAGAGTAGAATGAAAGTAATATTTACTGTGGTTGACAATCTGACAAGCAAGCTTCAAATGCAGATTTATTTTGAAATCATTGCACCATCACAAAGGATAAGAAGGACGTTTCTTGGATTTCCTTCTGGTTTTGCAATCGGTGGAAAAAAATTACCCCTCTAAATGTTCTTCAAAGCCTTTTTACGTTCAGAGTGCAGCTGCTCTTTGCTGCCATTTAGTATTCTGTTTATGACTGTGGAAACAGAGACTGTGTCATTTTGGCTGCTCTGCACAATCAAAGCCAAGCGCTTTGATTACATTTTAAAAACAAAACTTACACTTTTTATCAAGCCGGCAAACGAGTTGCCCTTCCCCATCGTGATTTAGCTTGTATTGTTTGCTCAAAGGAATCTGTGATTGTGAAGTTTGTCATCATCTTTACATACACACACGCACACACACACACACACACACACACACACACATACACACACACACACACACACACACGTTTATGTAGCGGAGTTAATAATTCCACTTGCCATTAAAATCATAGACAGTTAAAGAAACCAACAGATCCCGTTGCTCTGGCCAGAGACCAGTGAAGTCTCTTAGAAGCTCTTTCCCGGTGATGCTGAGCGTTGCTGCGCAGCCTCAAACTAAGCTTAAAAAGACGTAGATGTGATGGGAGCAACCTGTCTGAAAGTTGTAAGTCTTCTGGT
>NC_045749.1:3861295-3890424 GCF_008692095.1 Etheostoma spectabile | reverse complement strand
AGAGAAATCTCAATCATTCCCAATCTTGCAGAGACTGAGAACGTAGGTATACGTTAGAAGATAACATACGCAAAGGCTAATTATTGCTAACTAACATGCTAGTTAACATTAGTAATTAACCCTAAACAGCTAATGTAAGTCCAAACAGTCTGTGAGCTTACCCTGTACTATATGGTAATTCCTCTACTTTGCGACAGCAAGTCACTTGGTTATGACACAATTGTTAGCCTATTTTTACAAAAACGTCTGCTACGGAGCCATAACAAGGTAATGGTGCATTTTATACATTGTCGTGTTTCTTTAGAAATAAACAATGGACAAATGGAGTCTTTACACGCTTCAGATGTAAAGTTATTTGCTGTCAAAGTGGCGCCAAAATAAATGGCAGTCAATGGAATGCCAACGGCGGGTGATAACATTAGTATCAAAATGGTTAGCCCCTTGATTAAAAGGTAACTTTAGGCTTTTCTGTAACATGAGCACCATCTATTGGTGCTATTCTGAAGACTTTAGGGTAAATTCTTACAAACCATAACTAGTCTGCAGTAGCCTGTTTCGTGGTAAGTCGCATATATTGAACTCTACTATTATAGTTAGGTAAATGTGTTAATTGTGATAATATGTTATTATGCATGTAGTGTATCCACATGGGAGGTCTCAAATTTTATATAAGAGACCCGTTTTGTTTGGTTTCTTTTGTTTTAGCTTAAATGAAAAAGCTCCCCACGTTGTGCTAGCTTGCTAGTCTGGTTAGCCTAGCTGGATAACCTAACTTTTATGATACAACCATGACAACAGAAACCTGAATAATTTCTGTTTTCATTTTAGCTAACAGGAGCTCTTGATAGTAACGGATGTGATTGTGAAACACTGTTCTGCTATTTACCAGGTACAATTGTCTACTTTTGTGATTGTATACTGGTATTTGGTTAATATCCTGTGTAATACTGTTGACCAATCTGCAGTAGCCTGTTTCATGCTAACTGGAGCTCTTTATAGTGATGGATGTGATTGTGAAACACTGTTACTTACCAGCTTACTTACCTGCTATTTACCAGGATAAACGACTGTGATAGCCAACAAAGAGCGCAACACGACGCAAGAGAGAGTGCACACCCGCTACACATAGACATACTGTACACACTGACACACACGTCAGACCATTCAGTAGTCAGAGCAGCCATCTGCACTGCTCCATTAGTGGACTATGAAATGGAAGTTAACAGAATCGTACCGTGAAATATGGCCAGCAAAGGCCAACTATGATGAGACTGTGCTGAATCCCAATGCTGCTAAAATTACCCAGTCAGACTGAACAATGTCAAAACATTGCCTGACTCGCTTCCATATATACTCCGTATCTGCACTAATTTCTTCAGCTCCTTTGCTGCTTTTTGCTGCTTGGCACTTCAGCTTCAGGCCTGATGTGGTTTCAAGGCAGACAGCTTATCAAGATGAGTGACAGGAGGGATGGTAGCTGGACTGAACTGGAGTCACGCATTCAGTGGTTCAAGGCAAAGAGTTGCATGGAGTCGCTTTAATCATATTAATGTTCTTTATACCTCCCTGTGCAAGAGATCTCTTTAAACTTGTCCTCCACCAGGATGTTTAAAAGGTCACGGTCAGCAGGAGAACAGCACCACTGGAGCTGAAAGATGTTCAGTGTCTTCTTGAAAGACACCACAGCAGTGTGAATGCTTTGTAAAAGTACAGTATAGGGTTCGGGACTCCCTGCTTTTGTCCTCCGCTGGCCTATAGCTGAATCTGTTCGACTTTGAGATTTGTTTCAAATATTTTTATTATGAAGCTTCATTTAAAAATGCTCAAGTTACATAATTGTTATTACAGTGCTTCTTTTGTATTTAAACAAAAGTATGAAAAAAAAGAGGCACTATATCTTTACAAGAGTAAAACTGCGTTCTTACTGTTTTTCAGAAAGTAATGGAGATGAAAGCAATGGAAACACCCCATTAATTTGTATTTAGAGATGATGCAGACATCCAACGTGATGAAGAAAACTAGTCACATGATGCTGGAGAGAGGCACTATTCTTTGCAACTGTTATATACCCTTAGTTTTTCCCAGTAATTACATAAATTACAAGAGACAAAATACTATATTGAAGCAAACTGCTTGTTTTCATTCCTTCTTGTTTACCTTATGTGAAAATCTTTATCTTTCCTTTGAATAAACTATTGCGTAGGGTGAAGTCACTCAAATTGTAGAGAAAACTGTAGAGATGAGAAGGTTTGTAATTTCTGTATTGGTGTTCTTACTCTCAGTGTGTTCTGAGTGACAGTGTGTGTTATCTCAGTGAGGATTGATCATAGTGTTTGGCGGCACTGAGCCTGTTTTGGGTGTATGTATGTGTGAAGAGTTGTGTTGCTTGGAATCAGTTTTGCAGGTGATGTGAACTGTTTAGCTCAGGTGACTGTTGGTAGTGCAGATTGGAGTTTTGCACATTGGGCCCACTGTCATTTAGCAGTTGAAAAATATTGTAACACAAATCTGGTCTTGATCTAAACCCCTCAAAGTCTCTGTCTTGTCTTGGTCCCGTAAGCTCCAGGATTTCCATATACCCACTTAAAAATGCCCAATGACATGCAACAACATACTTTCCATTAAATTTTTGATATATTTTAAATTGTCATCTGTGTTTTCCTTCTTCACAGAAACACTAAATAAAGGTGTTTCCATCATAAATTGGTGCATCAAAGTGTATCCGAATTCAGGAAATGAAGTTGTTGATGTTCAAAACTTCCCTGGGGGAGGACACCCAGACCCCCCCCAAAAAACTCAAAATAAATAAGGCATTAAAACAAACAAAAAATGATAATCATGATATAAACATTTCCTTATTCTACTATGATCACAATTGGAGCAGCTGGCTGATCGTGTTTGATGGTTGCTGCCTCTCCACCTCACTGAGCCCTGGAGATCTGATGCCGTTTAATTAATGATTGATAACTGTTGAGGTGTTAAGAGGAGTGCAGGCATGAAATACGACAATGAGAGGGAGCAGAGCTATGCAGCATTTCTTTCCACCTGGTCCTCCATATGCTCTGTGTCTTGTTGTATTTTTCCTCTCTTTCACTGTCCTGCTTTCTCTGTTTTCCATCTGTCTCACTGTTTCACTCAGTGTATCTTTCTGCTTCCTCATTTTGGAACATACACACACACACACACACACACACACACACACAGACACACACCAACACACAAATCTCAGGTGGCGGGAGGCATAAAAATGCGTAGGAAATGTGTTAAAAGCTTTGCTACACTTACCGTAGGAGCTAAAGGATGTGGGGAGAGCTTATTTTGTCTCATTAAGAAACAGCTGTGCTTCCACTTGTATCAGGACAGTGTCAACAGTGTCAGCAATACTATCTGTGAGTCAACATGGATGACTAAACTGCACTGCACAGTCAGATGATTGCCAACTGTGGGGCTGCGTTGCTTGTATCGAACCTTATCAGTGTTCAGATGTGTGGCTTTAAACTGTTGGAGGTGATAACAGTGTCTGTCTGAGGTCCGAAGCATGCAGACGTTGTAATATCACACATAGTTAGAACAGTTTAAGTTGATCTTCTCACTCTTGGTAAAATCCCCAACACGTAGTTACACGATGCATGAAAAGACCTTCATTACAATATAAACACGCAATAGGATAAGTATGAAGGTCCATTCTTGCATTTTAAGTAGTAGTTGGTGGTTGTGATTTACTTTTGTCTCACAGAATTCTGTGAGACAAAAATGAGCACGGCCCCTCAACTCATAATCTGTGGCAGTTTCACGGAATTGCAGAAAATTCTGTGAAGACTTCCGTGAAATGAACATAGATTGTCGTGAGTGGGCTTACGGGTCTGTGACACGTGGGAACAACGGCACGGATGGGTTTAAGGAAAAGAAGAAAGCGACTTCAGGAGACATTATACTCAAGACTCAACGCCCTGTCTCCTGGGAGAAAGTCCTGTGTTTGACCCATCTACCACCCCAACCAACCTCCTTATGCGGATTTTCAGGTTTTAATACCACTCGCTACCATAGTCGCTCCTAATGCTACGTCATCTTCTCATTAAATTTACATTGGCATTGTTTTCCATGGTGGTCACACAGACTTTTCGCACATTCTTTGCAACCACCACATAATGTGGTGTTAACAGTATGTGATCATTTCACGGATTCCTGTGAGACGAGTCTAGTTTGTAGCACAGATTGTGGCTTTCATTGGTGCTGATAGTGGTGATTTGGGGAGATATCTTTAATTAAAGTAGATTGCAATCTTTTTAGCCCTGTTAGCGTCACGGCTTTGTGTCAGTTGGTCTGTCGGGACCCCACTTGGGTGCAGACTGCTACATAGATTGCCATGACATTTTGTACATACACTCATGTTCCTTAGAGGATTAATTATCATGACTTGACATGAGGTTGACAACTATTGGATGGATTATTATATAATTTGGTTCAGACATACATGGCCCCATCTGGATGAATTGTAAATGTGACATGAGCCATGTGATATTCAATATTATGTCTACATCATCTTATATCAGACCTTATCAGTGTGCAGGTGTAGAGTGTTAAAGACGAGGAATGTGTGGCTTCCACTGTTGGAGGTGATAACAGGAATATCACACAAAGTTAGGACAGTTTAAATTGATCTTCTCACTCTTTAGATGACCAAATCACTTTCACATTACATGAATCATGAAGTTATTCAATATGTGAAGTTAAAATAAATTCCCAAGTATGGCTGTAGAGTTGTAGTTGAAATGGTTGATGAAAACCAAACATTTTGTGTTGCTTGAATTATTATAACTAAAAATACATATGAGGGTATTTTAGTCTGTTTAATTTGTAACATTTGAGAATAACATTTCTCTTGGAAGTGTTCTTCAGCCATTCAGTTTTGGGTACTAATCATCTTGGAAGTGCAGACGAGACTCATGCCATAATAATGTTATTCTTTCACATTACCCGGTCGTATCGTACGATAGGCTGGTGACCTATGTACCAGTGCAAGCTGGGAAAGCCTCCAAACACCTCCGACCAGTAACTTGAGTGGTAAATGACAATGCTACCAAATATACGTTTGATGAAATGAAGCCAAATAAAATGTACTGAAATACCAGGAAAAGTATGCATAAGAAACATGGCTGCAATACTCAGCGTGAATATAAACAGCCAGGCGTGCTGCTGAGTGGAAGAGGGGGAAGAAACAGTTATTGCAGAGAGAAAAAGAAAAACACTTCTCTCCAGGTCAAGACGATAAGTTATTTAAATATTTGCAGCATGAAAATATGCATCGCTCATCCTTGAACTAACTGGACAGCCCAAAGAGAGACTCTCTTTTCAGTGCTGGCTTGGTTTCCTCATTATATTCAATATTTCATATTCAATTCAATTATATATGCATTGGAACGGGTTCACTGTTGTATCTTTCCAGCTTAGCATTTGTGTAGTGGCTGAGAGCCAGGTTCCATACAGTATGAATTAAGACGATGACACACATAGGCTTGCACACTCTTCCACACACATGTAGTACACACATACTGTACAAACCTAAACCATCCTAATTGTCTAAGTGTCAGCCTGGTTGCTTGACAATTTGCCCTTGTCTGCCTCTTTGTGTTTGGCTACCAGTGTGTGAAGAGCAGCCATCTGTTTGTGAGGAGAGCTCGCCCTTTGGCTGGTTCCTTGTTGTTAAAAATAAGGATTCCCAGTTCTATTTAACTTTTCCTTTCCTTTTTAGAAAACTCAGCATGTAAATTTGATCAAAAAAGCCAGAGCGTCCACATTGTGCCTGTTTTAATTGCTTCTTTTTCAAGTTCAGGCTAGATAATTTGCTCATACACTGGGTCTGGCAAGAACTTTGTTTTGTTGGAAACTCATTTTAGTTCATTGGTCACATACAGTCCAATTTGATCTCAGTTAAACCACTCCAGTAATTTGACAGTTTCTCATTAGGCTGATGTTGACAAAAGCCTGTCGCTTTTTGGGGCATACAACTTCTGCAGCCTTCAGCATGTCTTTACAAACTCAGCCTTAGAACATGTTTTACGCTGATTTCTGTTTCGTTAGCAATAAGGTATGTAGATAGATAGATAGATAGATAGATATATAGATAGATAGATAGATAGATTTATTTTCATTGATCCCAAAAAAATGGGAAATTCCAGTGTTGCAGCAGCAAAGTATCAGACACACAACACACACACACAGAATATACATGAAATCAACAACAGGCTAATATAAGAACAAATAATTTAATATGAGGATGAATATTCTCTGAGCACTGAAAGATGCTGTAAATTCAGCACGCCAGTTTCCCATTTACCTCAGAAGAAATAGCAACAGGCGGAAAGCCGCCACTGGGATGCGTCTGTTGACCTGCACACTGTGTTCTGCTTCGTTCACATAAAACGAGTTGCGTTATTTATATAACAGAACAAGAAGAGAGCTGCAGTAGCAATCTAGAGGTAACACTCTAGTTCCAGGAGGGACATACCAAACCATGGTGTAGTTGTTTACAGTAATTGCACCAATCTATCACAACGCACATATTGGTGTTAAAATGGCACAATTAGAAACTTCAGCAAAAACTTGATGTTAAATACCCCAAAAATAATATTTTATCCATTTGATCAGTGGTCAAGATGAACGTCCTCTCTGCTCAGCCTCCTTCCACAGCCACAGGAGGGTCTTCGTCTCCGAGGCTCAGGAGGAAATTAGGATGCTTATATGCAAAATGATTATCCAGTCCCACCTCATTATGATGATGCTCCGACAATAACAGCATAAGGTCACGATTTGTGTAAAACGACCGACATCTTGATTTCTGTTAAATCTTCTCATTATTTTTTTTTAAATGTGTGCATGCAGTTACAGAGGGAAAGTTGACCTGAATGGAGCAGCTGTGCTGACTTTGTTTACAGAAACATCAGCCTGACAGCGCTCCGCCTGCTGCGTCCTGCATGAGCACATTTTGGCATCCTCTGCTGTCAACTAGTCACTGTAAACAAAAGCTTGCATTAAAATGTTGTGAAAGGACATCAACTTAAAAACAAATTACTTGCATACAGTTATTATATATTTAATCTTATGTGCAGAGCATGTCATATCTTTTTATGATCAAAATTAACTGACCACAAAGTTTTGGAAGAATTCTGTGTTGTTGATGTCCTGAATGATGTCCTAGAACCAGATAATGTTAGAATATCCAATGCAATTAACAACAACTTGTGCATGCAAAGACATAGACACATTTATTTAGTTTACATTTCTATTGAGTCTAATCAGTAATAAAAAGTAATGTGTCATGTTACAAATTACTGTTGAGGGCAAAACAATTTGCTGATAACATTGTTTTTTCTTTTCATACTTGAATAATTTGGCTAAATTGAACGGGCGACAATGAGCAGAATCTAAAGATGGGAACACTGCATGCACAATCAATGTGATATAGTACACGCGGGAGAAACAAAGCATGCAAATAGCATTAATTTTGCTGAATCTTAAATAAAAACTGGGTTGGATTTCCTTGTGAGGAAGCTTTTGCTAGCTTGAGTGCTGGAGTTTAATGGAGCACCTTGTTGTTGCACTCTGGGAACTCCACACGCTCCTGTTGGGTGAACCGTTGAAACACTGTGTGTATTATTCAGTATTTAAGTGCCACTGTGGCTTCATTAGCGGCTGTTAATTTCCCAAATTATAGTTTACCGGGCCCTCTATTATAGCATCCTGTACTTTGCAGAAGTGCCAGGTTTTGTCTTATCATCGAGCCCTCGGCCTGAACAGTTACTCTATAAAAGGTTATTGTGCTCTGGGTCATTGAAAACCTTTAACAGGGCCCTTAGAAGTAATTATTAATTCTTTATTCTGAGCAGCTTAAAGTCACAAAGGCATGAAGCAGCTTTGTACTCTGCACTAAGCCTGAACTATCTGAATGGAAGCTATTCCATCCCGAGGATGTTTCTGCTTAAATCCCACTGATGAAGGTGCATTTTATTAAAAAAGGATTTAAAGCCCGCAAGGAGCAGAGGAGTGAGCCGTGAGGACTCTGAGGTGAGATTGTAGTTCTGTGTTAGAAAGTGTTGAAGAGTTGTTTTCAGAACAGGATGTACGAGGATGAAACTCCATGTTATATTAGAGATGATGCATGAAAGTACTTCTGAAATGCGTCATGAACAAGTTCACTTTTAAGACTCCATATCTTTTCCTGCTTCAGCGTGCCCATCTTATGAATGATAATCATCAGTCTCGGATGTTCCTCTGATTGTCTGCATCACCCAGGCGACACAGAGAGATAGACGGAGGAGAACGTTTAGCTTCTCAAACTCCTTTTCTGTTTTTTTTTGTCTTGACTTTTTGTAAACTAATAATTTCCTACAACCATTCGATCAAATCAGGCTTCAATACATTGAGTTGTGTGTATGTACAATAAGCCTAGTCGACACGTACAAATCCCATCCACACATGCACTGTTTAGAAAAAATCTCCATTCAAATTTAACGCAAAATCCCAATTGAAGCGCTTTTAACAGGATGCCAAGCCAACAGGTGGCAACATGACCCCAGTTGTGCAAACCAATCAGAAGCTTTACGACAAGCTGTTCCAGCCAGCTCCATTTTGGCCTCGTCTGCCATTGCGAGAAATGTGGCCTCATTTGTGACGCCTCACAAAGGAGACGACAGCGCACATGTCTTAACCCTAGCCAGAATTTTCCAAAAGCTTACAGTGCTGATTGAGTGAGTATGTGTGTGTTTTTTGTGTGGACAAGGTCTAAGTTACAGTTGATTACTTTTCTTAATTACACACTATCAGCTCAGTGAGGCTGTACTTAGGCATGAGCTAAATGCTAATGTCAATAGCTTGATTGAATGCACATAAACAATACATAGGTGCACAACTTACTCTGCAATGGAGAATCATCATTTTAATTTAGTACTTATTTAAAATGCCCACATTATTGGATGTTTTATTGTATTTCATGTTCTCTCATGTCATGTCAAAAAGCTGTTTTGTTGCTGGTGTTTCTTAAGGCATTGTTCCATTGTTTATAAAGGGATCCTTTTGTGGCAAGAACAACTCTAAATATGCATTCATGAAAATGATGGAAATCAGTCCATAAGATTTTCTGCATGCACTGCTAATCAGTCCCTTAAAGAGTAAAATCACTAAATGGTACAAATCTACGCAATGCAAATATTGTTCTTATAACCTGAGTTTCCCCATATTTTTGCATTGACAATTTTTTTAAATCACATTTTATTATTCAAAAACAAATTAGCTTTAGCTAAATTACACTCACTCACGCACACACACACACACACACACACACACACACACACACACACACACACACACACACACACACACACACACACACACACACACACACACACACACACACACACACACACACACACACACACACACACACACACACACACACACACACACACACACACACACAGCTTTCAAAGCAGCACAGGCTGCCTGGAGTTCTCTGCTTGGCAGCAGCAGTGTGGTAAAGCAGAACCAGCTAATCAGTCCTAAACCAATCTGTTCTAAAATAGCTTCACTTCAGCAGCGCTGCCTATCCTCAAAGCTGCTAACATGCCTTACACTGGAGCAAATTGATTTTTTTCCAGGCTGATTAATCTCACCTTGCCTGTGATTGGTGCTGTTGATTGACTGCTCAGTGATTTCCCGGACTGATTCTGGCGGCAGTGATTGCCAGGGCCTGTTGTGTTTGCAGAGACTTTATCTGAACACAGATTTGTAAAAGGGAGCAAGTATAATACATGCCTTTACTTCCAAAGAAAGGAAAACAGATTACCAATTTACAGATTCTTTTTTTCCTCAGCAGACAATTCACCTCCACCATTTGTCATGTTTTTGTTTTCTATAAAGCAAAACGATGGTAAACACCCTGATGATCAATAACAGGTGGATAGTGGGCTGTTACCGAAATCTCACAGAAATGTGTGCAATCAAACTGCATGTAAACTTTCCCGCCCTGTCTCCACACACGCACACACACGCACACACGCACACACGCACACACACACACACACACACACACACACACACACACTTATTAATTAAAAACGAGAGAAACAGAGAGAGAGAGAGAGAGACGGGGTTGATAGTGCAATGATTATGGAGAAAACACATCTGCTCTTTCCTGGAACTTGTTGAGACTGATGACTGGAGGTGGGGAACTTGTCGAAATAATCACCAGAGGAGGCAGAAACTCCGCTGACATGTGAACAAGTGTCTGCAAAGGTGTAAAAACACTACACATCCTCAACCTCAGACACACACACACACACACACACACACATACACACATTGACACACACAAATACAGAGTACAGATGCTGTGGAGATTTGTGATATTAACTCAGTCCCATTCGTTTTTAGTTTTTAGGTTCTACTCTCTAATAAATCACAACCCCAATTCCTTGGGATGCAAAACAATACTTAAAAGAAAGTCATCATCAGGATGTGCTGTACAGTTGATACATTTTTTTTGTTGAATCTCATGCAAGAAATATACATTTTTATGTTTTTGACATTATCTTACGAGGTGAAGTAGTCATTATCAGAGATCAGGGATTATTTATGCTTCTAAATTTACATTTATCCTTTGTTTTTAAACATTGCATATAGTTTACACACACGTGCGGGTTGTACATGAATATGACAGAAAGTGACAACAAAAGTAAAACCGACCATAGTCAGTTCAGCTTCACTTGCTGACCTTCTACAAGTTTGAGGTTTAGGGATGGTAAATATGCAGCCCACAGTGTTAGTTTTTGGAAAATTTAAAATGTGTGAAAACAGATTCTTGACGCTTGTATGCTAATCTGCTCTAGTATCTGATTAGCATTTATCCTTGGTGGAGACCAGTGAACCTTCAAGCCTGTTGGTAATAGAGTGAAAGGATTACCGTCTGCCATCAGGGGGTAACACACACACACACACAGACACACACACACACACACTGATTATGATTGCAGAAAACTCAAATACAGCTCACACATGGATAAATAAAACACACAATCTCATACACAGATACCATCACTCACACACAGTTTTTTACGAGTGCCATGACTTTTTCAATACTTTTAACAACTTTCCTAAACTCTTAACACAGTTAGCACAACATCTGTCTGTGTAGGCTGCACAATTAACACACTTCTTGTTGCTTTTACACACACAATGCATACATTTAACACAAAATTTTAAATGCTTGAACTTCTTTTACACACAAGCTCAACCAAGACCAAAACAAGGTTTTTTACTGACAAATTTGCAAACGCTTTCACACTGTATGTCAGAACAGATAATTTCATGTTCTAAACCTATCTTAGGCTAAAGTCAGAGTGAACAGCTGTTCATGTTGTAAATTGAAACACAAATATATCCCTGCATTTTATTCTATTGTTACTGTAAATGAGAAGAACAGCTGATTGTAGTTATGCAAATAGATCAATCACAGCAGAAGGAAGGAAGGGAAATTCTGTTTCTCTGTCCCTTTTTTCATAAACCATACATTCTGTCTCATTCTGCTCAGATTTAAACGGTTTACAGCATAACATGTCATACTGAAATTTGTGAAATCCATGAAATAATCTACCTTTCTCATTACAAACAATAACAGAAGATGGAAATCATTTCAAAAACGTTTTAGCTATGTATTGTTGTTTGATTGCTAACGTGCACCATTCCACTGACAGCCTTTGGTGTGTTTGATGCTAGCTTGTAGCCAGCAGTGAATAAACTTTGTCAAGTAGGTCCATTTTTACTGTATTGACATTACAGAAGTCTCTTGTTAGCATCTTGTAGGCTATTTGTCGCCAAGTGACGCATGCGCAACTCAAATTCTATAAAGCTACTCTGAGATGGCTCATTCATATTTTGTATTGAATTTCTGCAGCAAAAGAAACAAAATGCAGCATTTACTAAACCCAGCAAAACAAAAATGTAGTAAGGCTTCAAGAGAAACTGCTGTGTAAAAAACAATCTATAGTCAATACAACATACTATTATCTATTGTATAAAGGCAGACACATTTCAAATAATGGAGTTTCTGTGATTCAACCTGATATTAGTGTTTTTATGACATTGGGCTTTGACTGACTAAATGTTCCTGTTGGGAGAGAACATGTGTTAGTGTTTTGAAGAATTATTTGATTTTGACATGTTTGCAGTGTTTTGGTAGACATAGTGTATTGTGTTAGTGTATAATTGTATTTTGAAAATTAGTGTTGGAGTTTAGTTCACAATGTGTGATTTTGAGCATAAAGTTAACCATTTTGCCAGTTGTATGTTGTAGGTGTGTTGGTGCGTTAAGAGTTAGGAAAAATTATTAAAAGTATTATAAAATTGCCATAGCAATCGTTGAAAACTGTAACTACTGTACTTGCAGGAACCCTTATTGACGTAAACAATTCCCTAGACTCCTAACAACCAAAGATAAATGCCTAAAGCAGGATTCATACTTGATGTAAGAGGTTAAGGGAAGTCCTGTTGTAGATACCTGCAACTCTGCAAATAGTCTACTCTCTAAAAATGATTATGAAAAAAGTGTTTGCCGTTTGATGCTTAATTTTGTCATGTGTTTACAGCATTTTGAAGAAGATGTGAGGCATTTCCTTTTTGTGTGTACAGTTTGGGGAATATGGTGTAGAGTTTTGAAAAAAGGAGATAGTTTTGAAAAGGTGTGTAAGTTTGAAGATGTAAAAAACTGTAATCCTCACTTTAAATGTGTCTGCACACATTTAAGCAACGTAAGATCCACGGGACTTTTAGTTTGTACAGGTGAAAAGATGTTCAGACACCTTTTTGTTTTTGTGAAAAACAGCAAGAGGATATGAATCTACATACCTCACTTCTTTTTTAAGATTATTTTGGGCATTTTTAGGCCTTTATTTGACAGGACAGCTGAAGACATGAAATGGGAGAGGGGGGGGGATTGACATGCAGCAAAGGGCGGCAGGGCGGAGTCGAACCCTCGGCCGCTGCATCAGGGAGTAAACCTCTCTATTGGACAAGGGCGCCTGCTTTCCCAGGTGGGCTACCCAGGTGCCCCATATCTGACATCTTTTATGTAACATGATTGCAACATTCAAATGTGGAGGTGGCTTAAAAACTTTCACTTTTTTAAAAAATGAGCGGGGTTTTAACACAGAAATCCATGCTTACTGCATGGTTTTAAAACAAACTTTTTCCCTTTAAATTTGCCCACAAATCAAAACTCTCTCTCCTGATGGAAAATAATGAGTTGCCGTTTTTTCCTTTTTTTTCTCTTCACAAGATGTTCCTGTTGGAGCTGTCTTATACCTGTTGTATGTGTAATTTGTTGGGCCAACTCAAGGTAATGGGATTCACACATGCCTGTGCCTCTTACCTCATGTTGTCTTTTCTTGTGTGTTCATCTAGCGGAAACAGCTCTTTACGCTAGCTATACAATGAACAACCCTCGTTCCTTCAAGGTTCCAGTAATCCATTTAATGGTGTAATGTTGGATTGGAGTCTTATGCGCTTGTTTAGCCTGTTCTGCCGTTCTTGCAACTAAATGATATGTTTAAAAGGGGGAAGAAATGGCATTTGATCAACAGATTGGCCTTTCTGGATAAATCTCATTAACTCAGGAACATGCCATTCCCCCGTCACTCATCAAGCCAAAATGTCACAGAAAATTGGCACCTTTGCTCCGGGTGCTGAGAGAATTCATATGAGCCTGCGAAAGTGTTCAGCACTAAGGAACCTCCTGTTCAACATCTTGAATGGCTGGGACGTAAGATTGTAATTGCATACACGTCCATCTCAGCTTCACCTGGTTCTGCTAGATGGTCCGGAAGACTCTCCCAGCCGAACAATAAAGGAGAGGAAGCTCATAATACATCACATCAGACATGATGATCCTTTCAAGTAACGTGAAATGCATGTGTGCAAGCATGCAGTCTCAAATTCATCCAATGTGGATAAAAATGAGTGTTTCACAGAACAGAATCTATGAACATTTGGAAAAAGGACTAGTTCTGCGGGTTGTGTGTTTGCCCAATCAGATGTAAGAAGGGTTCACACTGATTTGAGTGAATGAAAGCATTTATTTATCATTTGAAATGATGTCTGTCTTGAGGAAAATACTTAACGTGGACATTAACTTTGTGATGTTTTGTGGTTATCTTTTCATTAATGTTTTCAATCATCAGCATGGTTTTTACATCTGTGTAACAAAAGATTAAAGTGTAAAAGAAAGTGCAGCTACAAATAGGTTACATGTTCACATTGGAAATATGTAGGATAATGCTTTGAGCTACATGCAGAGAATATATGTATAAATATACAGAGAATAATGGCTGCAGATCAGATTTCATGTTCAGCTAAAAGGTGAAACCACAAAGTCAGATATCTTCACCAGGGCAGACGGCAACCTATGATACGTGAACATGTCTCACACATGTATTCACCACCCTGGGTCACATCCTGATCATCTGACTGATGCTAAGTTAGAGGAAACTCAGCTGAGAATAGATAAAAGAGGAAAGGAGGATACAAACGACAGCAAGGCACTTTGCAGTTTGTTGAAAATGTGAAAGAAAAAGACAAAAAAGACAAGAAAGAGACAAAACAAGCAAAACTGGCTGATATAAAGTGAGAGTAAGGATGATTTGTGTTGATCCTCAGGGTGGTTTTGTTTTAAGCTTGAAAACGAGTCTTCAGTGTTTGTAACTTCAGGGAGGGAATGAAAGTTTCAAAGGTAAAAACCTTGCAAAGGCTTTGAAACATTTCCAGAATACGAGAGTTAACACAGGATGCTTTGAAGGCATCCGGGATTGTAAGGAAGCCGCTCTCAAAAACCAACAAAAGAGGGAATTATTAGAGAAACAGTTGGATGCTATCCTTTATTTGGTCTGCAAATACGGCAGCTCTGAAATGACAATCCCAACATTGTCATTTCTACGGCCTACTAGATCTACTCTCTGGATGCAGCCCAGTGTCCGGAAGCTCGACTGCCAGCAGAATCAACAGAAATGCAGGCCCACTGCCTCTTCACAGGTCGATCAAATGAAATCATGGACACATTCAACTGACCACATGTCACACACAGCTCACACAGAGAGAAATATTATTGTTACCACAAAATCTGTAATGTGACCTCCGTGACACCTCCCACAAGGAGTAGATGTACACTGAGAAATGTCCACTGAGAGGAAAGAGAAAAGGAAAAATAAAGAATTTTGAAATACCTTAGGCAATATCATAGATGGGCGAAAATACACTTCTATGCACTGGGATTTATACTGCAGACTGCAGAGGTCAGGGTATATGACAGGGTGACTGAGAAAGATATAAGCGTGCTAGTTCAAATTTAAGAGCCAAATCCACTGGGATTTTATCACTGTTTTCCTCCCATAGCTGAACCCTGGCAGGATTATAACTAGATACTTAGGCTCTGATTAATAAGGATAATATTTGTGGTGTACTGAATAAACTACCCAACAAATCCTCCAAACAATACGATAATATAGGATGTTTATTCCTTATGTTTATTACAGCTCACATGTGGAGCGTTTCATAAATTATCACCCTAGATGTGGTATTAAATACAGTACACAGGAGGGTATTCTAAATACATTGTTAAGGTTGTGTTGTATTTTGTTAACGTTTAGACACCAAAACTACTTAGTTGGTGGAAAATACCAGCTCAAAATGAACCTAGGGGTTAATAAAACATACATACTGAGTTCTCTGGAATGTGTTTTCATGCTAATAAAATGTGTCTCAAGCTTATAACAAGCTAGCGCAAACCGCTGATTACCTTATGCTAGTAGTCAGGGCATGGAGGAAGTAAAAAGAAATCACTATTTCTATATTACTAACATGGCTCAAAATAGCACCACATTTCCACGGTGGCATAATGAGGGTCCCTACATGTAAACCGAAGCATTGAGAACTCTGTAAGTGTACAGACAGTTTATTAAAAAGATAGTTTTTAAAGACATAACCGTTCGTGTATTCAGGCAGGCGACATCTTGGGAAAACAGTCACGACCAGTGAAACCCCGGACGCCGTGCAACCAGTAGCCTGTAACATAGCTCAAGCACAGCGTTCGTGGTTTGACTGGCTGTCCTATACAAATAGAGGCCTAAAAATGCCCCAATATTTTTTTTTTAAATAAATAAACGTTTCTTCACTCCGGGTTACACACATGACGCAGAATGTGACAAAGCTCTGTTTGTTCCATAAAGTTAAAAAAAAAATTACTCACTTTTATTGTGAAATGGGACACGAACTCTGGTCTAATTGGTGAAAGTCCTGTTTCCTCGGCACCTTACTTTCTGCTTCGCTACGTCATGTGTTACTACGGCCACGAGAGGGCGTCGCCACTGCACTAGCGTACACGAGTGGGGCAGTCTCAAACTGCAAAGCCGTTGGATCATCATCTTCTAGTTCTTCACTGTTTGATTAATGCTGTGATTGCTAACTCAGATCACAGGAAGCAAAACAGTTTACTCAAATAAATGCAAGTTTTGAACAAATTTACGAGTTTCTGTCTCGGGAAACCGACAGGAGGAGGACGCCTGTCTGACTGTCTCACTGTAAACCTACTGTTGCCTACTCCTTCCTCAACTCCATTCTCATTCTCAAAGGGCCCAACTCTGTAACATGCATGCCGCGTTCATGAGTATGCATTGTCTTAAGCCAGATCAGCAATATTAAGGCAAACACTGATGATGGTGCTCAACAAATGTAACCAACCCAACCAAGTTTTTTACCAATGGAAGAATAATGTTCAGTCTTGTCAGAGCCTACACTGGCACAGAGGTAGTATTTTGTTCTGGTAGTGCAGGATTAACCTAAAGAGTTGAAGTTGATTATCAGTAATCATCTATCTATGATGAACGCTTCTGTTCATGCTGAGCACCCAGGTCCTTCTCTGTTTATTACAATTAGCCTTTTGTTGCTGCTGCCTGAGAAAGACAACACATTGCTTTATGTCTACAACATATTTTGTAGTATCATTTTAAATTGCACAGCAAATGTGTGCAGTATGAGAAAAAAAAGTAAAAAAAATACTCACTTACTTTAACATTCTCCTGATCTTCTCTGCACTGTGAGAGGATGCATGCAGAGCCATCTTTCCCTGTAAACGGGTGAAGTAAAATAAAACAAAATGTCCTGCCCTTTGTTAGTCCATATTAGGACAAACGAGCACATAAATACAGATTAGTGCTCTCTCAAGCAAAACAGCTTCCCAGGGGTTTTATTCGGCTAGTGCTCGTCTTCCTCCCAGTCCTGTTTCTGGTTTGAATTGCTTCCCATTATCGGCTGGAGAGAGGCTGCTCAGCTCTTTAGCCTGCAGTCATCAGGCCTATCTTAATGGAGATCTCCCTCTGAGACCTGACAATGTATTGGAACTCATCACTTTAGCAGTGAATGCCATCTGAAAACAAAAGAGGGTTAAGAGTTACAGTAATACCTGTAGTGTGACATGGGGAAGTCATGCAGCATTGTTTAGGTACACAAATAAAGATTTCATTTTGTAGCGAGGATGGAAAGTTCATAGATTTTACGTTGCATTCAATCCCTTCAAACCAGTTTTAGTGATAGAAAATCAATAGTTTTTATTCAATTTTTTTATTCCATGATAATCACATTTATAAAATAAAAAATTAAACTCCAAACTCTCAGAATATCAGTGTTGATAAATTAGAAGCTGTAAATTACTGTAGGGGCACATGTGTATGCAGATTCAGTCGATGCAAAGGGGGTAGAACAGGCTAGAGTTAAGGTTAAAGAGCAGGAAATGCAAAACTAGTATAATCAAGTACAAATACATGTTTGTCTGTGCAAAATTAACTGGTACCATCAATACACACAAAAAGCACAAAAGCCCTTTTGTGTAAATTGAGTTAGACTGGCTATCTAACCTTAACACAGTATTTATGTATGTTTAAAAAGACCACAGTGAGTTGTCTTTGTTGATTTTTTTCGGACTTTTTTGTTGTTTTTCCCTACACTTCTGTCACTTTTTTCAGTGTTTTTAAATCTTTTAATTTGTCTTAAAATGCTATGAAATTAAAACAAAAATAGGGAAATGATCAGTTATTTAACCTGTGAGGACCATTGTATGGAACCATCCACTTTTTTTTTACAATTTGGTTGAAAGAAACCCAAATTTGGGATTTCGAAACTTTTTTTGAAACTGGGTCAAATTTGACCCCGAGGACAACAGGAGGGTTAATTATTTTCTAATGTGCGTGCATCGGGGTTACTGGCAGACGCCGCTACTTGCGACCGTGCATTTGTGCGGCTCTCAGACACTGCAAATCATCACCAATGAAGATGGAATTCCTGCTGAGTTCAATGATACCTCACACAAGACTGGATCTCAAACGGTGCTGACAAGAGGCGTTTATTTCCTTGATTTTTTGTTCAAATAACTCAACACACATGAACATTAATTGGAACCTGCGGTAAGAGATTACGGGCGTAACAAGCTTGCTGACCACGCTCTCATTCACTCACACTGCCATTTAGCACACAGCTGCCCTGGAGCTCTGTCAGGGCAGCTGTGTTTGGCAGTCCAGTAACCCAGAAACGGTGACTTTGCGCTGGGCATGGAGCGCCGCGGGCTGCCGCTGTCCCGTCAGACTGTGTGGAGCTCCTGAAGTCCGACATGTCATACCAAAATTGCAATTAGCCATCAATTTTCGTAAAACGGCACATATTTGACCTTTATATAGTTGATTTCTCGAATAAAAAAGTATCAGAAGTAAATTTAGTAATGAAATAGCAAAATAAACAATGTATATCATTGCAGTGTTTCGTCTCCACTGTGTGTATTTGCTTCGCTAAACCTATCAGCACACGGCTCATGTACATTTTCATGAGCAGACCATATACGGCAGAAAACCTCTCGTTTTAATCCAGGCCCATAAACGGGGGAGAATCAGGACCCATAAAAAAAGCATTTGGGCAATTTTCAGCCCAACCAATGTTAAGGAACAGCGTGAAATACTGTATGTAACCATTCTATCACTCCTTTAAAGCTATCACTGCAAGTAAATGTGCTCTAAGCAATGTCATGCTTTTTTTAGGCTTGTACCCTGAACACACTGTAAAAGCCACGGTCTCTGTAGACAGCCCAGGCTCCACAAACGGCAGCAAAAACAAACTGTGCCAACCTGCACCACAAACCATAACAATGTTCCAGCCTATAACCAACAAAAAGGAGTTGGTTGAGCAATCTCCGCAGCAGCGTTAGTACGTAGGCTACTTCCACAATGCTCGGTCATGACTCAACCAAGTCCTTCTTGTCGGTTATAGGCTGTTTGTTAGGGTTCGTGGTGCAGGTTGGAGCAGATGGTTTTTGTTGGCGTTTGTAGACCCTGGGATGTCTACAGAGATTTTTTTACAGTGTGTTTAGGAAACAGGTAGCTAGCTGAGAGTGAGGAGATGTGTGCTGTACGTGACAAAAAATGTTGTAGCCTAAAAAAATGCGTGACATCGCTTAGAGCACCTTTAACATTGACGCATCATTTTCATATCATTTTATCTTTACTGAAATGTGATTGCATCTGCACTGTGTTAATGACTGATTCTTGACAATGTAATTGACAGCTGTGAAATATATAACGCCTTTCTCTTCACTTGATTACAGTAATTACAATTAGCCATTACAGTAATGGATGCAGAAATGTAAGGAACTGTGTTGTACATGAATAGTACTTTTAGCTAGCCCCTAGCTCAAACTCCCCACGATTTGTACAATATTACTGTAAAGTAACACTTTATCATCAATCACACATTCCAGCTGAGTTCTCTTCTTTTGAAATGCTGACACACTATAAATCAACTGAAACCCCAGACCAATTCACTCCTCAATATATCCATGTATTACTCAAATATGGGAGCTCATCTGTACAATTATTACAACTACTTTTACGCTTTCTATTCTCCTTTTGAAAATTGTAATCACTTGATTTGCTTTTATTCCATGAAATGCCATTTATTTTTATTTTCAGAGGCCCAACCTTCAGTTGCTATTAGATAAATAGCAAATTATAGCATCACACCAGGGGTGATTTTGCTCTAAACCCCTTTGTGCTGGCCTGTTACTTCTCTCCTCTGCCTCTCCTCTACCAGGCTTCAAGGCGCTAAACCCTGGAACCCCCATAGATCACACAGCGGCATCAGCGTATCCTGAAAACTCTCCTCTTCCTAACGGTGTCTCATTTCAGAGTAAAATAGGTCAGCACTCAGCTGGAAGTTTCCTCTGCCCTGGACAACTGGAAGCTCGCAAGAAAGGTTCATTTTTTTTATTTCATACTAAAACCAATAGATGGATAGACAGATAGACGGACGGATAGATTTCACTTTCTTTGTGGAGTTAGTTATGTAACAGTCTTAGCTCTCCAACATCTATCATTGCTGTAGCGGTCTTGATTAAAAACACCCATCACTGCAGACTTAATTCAGCGGCCAGTTCCTTCTGTAGAGCCAAATATGAATCAGACTGGAAGTCTCAGACAGGTCTTACTGACAGAACATAATTAGAGTAAAAGGTCAACAGAGACCCAATCTGCTCTGATGACAGGATGGGAAGTGTTGGTCTGGCAGAGATAGAGACACACACAGCTGCTGGTCATTACCAAGCTGTTAAAACCAGAGCATTTACACTTAGGAACCATTGTGGTTTTACAGAAGAGCAGATGCACCTGTGTTACTGTTACACAGAACTGCTGATGCTCTACTGTTCTGCCATACAATCTAATATATATCTTTATTGACAGATATTTGTTGCAGCTACATGGTCCTTTTGATGAATGAGTTTCTGTAGTTCCAAGTTCTGTAAAATAATAATGAACAATATAATATAACATTGTTTTTGTATGGGTTTGAAACCCTTTTAGTATGCAAGACATCTGTCACTTTACTGTTGTATACTAACAGGAAATTATGCAATATGTGTGCCAAAGAATGCCATGTTAAACTAAAAAAACACATGCACATTTTTATTCCAAATTTCTTTTTATGAAGCTGTTTTGTTAACATTTGTAATTAATTTTGATTTTTTTTTTTCTGTGTGCAAATGTTTCCGTTGTGCAATGATTCTGTTGCATTTTGTATTCAATGCCCTCTGTTGTCTCACTGTTTTATTGTCTTTTAATTGTTTGTTTGTTTTATGCTGCTGTGGTGGCTTTTTTCACAGTTTTGCAAATTTGCTCTTGTGATGGCGTGGAGATCTGAACTGAACTGAACTGGACTGTGGCGCCATAGTGAACATCAACAGCACACTCTAAAACCAAACAAATCTCTGCATGCTATTGCTTTTTGAATACACTTATTTTATTTATTTTTTACAATGTGAATGCATGACAAATCCTGTTTAGAATTGATATTGTGAGACAGCCTTTTTGTCTGATTAACCATGCTGGATATCAGACAAATGACAAACATACTACTGCTGCTGCTTCTGCTGCAGGGAATGTAGAGTGCACTCACTTTATGATTCTTCTCTGTGAAGACAGGCACTATGGGGGGTTGAAATAGTAGGCTATTTGTAAAACTTTTATAGGTTTTGTGTATGTGGAATCCCTGTTGTGATAAATCACATCATGAGAATGCACCAATGATTGTTATTGTAATAGTAATGAGCAATATAACATCATGAGGCCCATCTGCACAAGGATGCACTACAGAGCAAAACAACACACACACACACACACACACACACACACACACACACATACACGCACACACACACACACGCAAAGAAGCACCAAGGATTTATTTGGCAAGAGGGTTGTTTTCAGCTTGCAGTTTGGAAACAAAGTGATGCTGTGTCTTAAGGCTGCCATAGTAAATGCATTTGAATACTGCTTGTGTGCTCTTGTATTTCTTATGTAATATGTAAGATGGCTATAGACCAATATGCACAGAAAAAGTAGCTAATCAATTATCTAAAAGTAAATACAGCATTTTGTCTATCAAACACAGGACTTTCTCCCAGTAGACTGGTGTTTTGGTCCCGTTTGGAAATAAAAGTAAGCGGCGAGTCATTTTAACTTTACAGAGCAAACAAAACTACGTCACATTCTCCATCTGCATGAGTACATCAGGTACGTACGCACAAAGTGAAGTGACGTAACAAATGTTACAAAGGTTTACATATCTGATAGATTCTGATACTGTTGAACATCATTGTGTTGTTGTAAAGACATTGTTAACTGTTCTCATAAAACAACATTGTGAAGTAACACTTGTGCTGTGTTTGCACTGAATTGGAAATTATATTTTACAAAAATACACTGAATTACAAAGGCTGTGGAGAACAGTGCACTGTAGACGTCTGTACTAAGGTTTTAATTACATTAATTAAATATAGTCAGTAGTGAAGTAAAGTGGGCTGGTGCAAGACATGAAACTCCAGGGCTCCAAATGAGTCTCACTCCAGCCCAGAGCAGGTCTACACCATACTCTTCATTAATATTAATTCTATTACTTATAATACAGTAATTACTTAATGAGCAACCCTATCTGCCCACTCTGGAGTCATGAGCTCACGGCTGCTGCTTGGCTCTTTATTGTTAGCAGCAAACTGGACTAGTGGCTGCTGCTCAGGAGCTATGGGAAAGAGATAAGTGTGCATTTAATTTACATAATAAATATCCAAAAGAACATTTTAAAAAAGGTTCAATTGAACATTTTTACCTGCACAGAGTCCTGGAGAAGTCTGAGAAAGTGTCAAGGACCCTCTGGAGACGTGGTACAAATATATAGTGGGTACAAAATAGATGCTGAGGTTTATAGCAGGCAATCCTCTAAAAGACTGACACATCATGGTACAAGCGCTCTACCCTACAAGATAATTACCAAAACTCAATCAGTGCACTATTAATATCACTTTAAACCCCAAGTGGGCTGGCTGATGTGGTATTACCTAGCATTATTGCTTGTTCAGCTAACCTCTGCCAAAATAGCACGGCTTACATTAAAGTTAACACTAAACCAGCGCACTTCTATGTGAAAAAATGGCAGAGATAAACAGACTGATCTGAGATTTGGAAGTTGCAGGTGAACTTGTGGAAGTTACAACACATCTGTGAGGATACCTGTGGAGGTGCGGTCTCTCGCCAGTATGCAAATTATGTGCAAATTAGCTGTAAACCTCTCCCTCTTTGTCCCTCCCCTCAGGACCCTCCTCCCTACGCCAAAACGGTGACAGGAAGTTGAAACTGAAAACCAGGGACATTGTAAAAATCCTGAAAACATAAAAAACTCACTGAAGAAACACAAGAAAAAATGCAGATTGAAATTGAAAAAATTCAAATTGAAATAATATCATAGGATTGTGAGATTATAACTTTTTAAAGCTTGTGTGTCATATTTCAGTTCAACCTTTTTCAGTGCCAATATTTGTGAATACCACAGGTTACTCTCCCTGTTCTTGCTCCATACTGTAGTGGGCTGAAGGTTAGAGAACAGAGGGCTGCAAGAATAAATAAATAAATAAAATGGAGTGGGCTGCAAGTGCAGACAGTCCAGGGTACAGCATCAATGATATATATCAACTGTACGTTTCAACTAAGAACCATGACGGAACGCCGGCCCTCGCGACAAAAAAACTGACCGGTCAGCAGGGAATTCTCCCGGTGATCCCGATGAGCCAATCCAGGCCGAGACGTGGAGAAAGTGTGATAAGAAGCTGTGATCAGCAGTTTTGAAGGATCAGTAGGATTACGGAGGAGGTGTCTGAGTCATCAATAACTAAAAGATCATTCTCAAAAAGCTTATTGTGTGATTAAAAAAAGAGGTTGGTTGTTGGGCTGTGACATTTTCAACCAGATACGAGGTCATTAATAATCTGATGAGTCACAAGTGAATCATTATGAGATGACAAAATCACACGTGGATTTACAATAAACACATGAAACTCAGCGTAAATTATTTCAGGAAGACTTCTTAACTTCATCCACCTCTCTCTACTCATAAAACTGAACAGCGGTTTTGAGGCGTTCACTTTCTGTTAAACCGATCAGAAGCAGCCATGAATTTCACAAGCCAATCACAGCATGCCATCCGTGCTTTAAATCTGTTCTTCTCTCTGCTGTTGTCAGTTGTCATTTCAGGCAAAGAGTGCAAAGAGGGCTCCTCGATCCGTTCTTCAGGCTCCTTCACACCACCACCAGTGTCTAGACTCCATGTGGGGGGAAATGTCTTGGTTTTCTACCCATTTCAAAAAAAGATTTATTTACGATGGAGTCTAATCTCCTAAGACTCTGTACATTTCATTTTATGTATGAGTACAAATAAACCTTTAAAGATCTGCTAACAAAGTCTCTCCTGATTGAAATACAGGTTGAATTCTGGTGTTTATACATTTGGTTTATTTTTGTGTTTGGTTGAATCAATATGAAATCCATCTACCTCTACACCCTCATGTGTCACTGTCTGTACCTTCTCTGCCCCAATGATCCTTTAATACTGAAGCCCTCTCCCTCTGTTTCTCCCTCACACAGCAGGTACATCCATCATGTCTTTCTCACATAAACTTGATTGAAATAGAGAAAAACAACCACCACCTTCAGCTGTCCTGAGCTTCACTGGCTGGCTGCTGAGTAAGCAGGCGTGTATGTCTGCTTGCCTGTCAGCCTGTTTTTCATCATCTATCTCTGTAGTTTCTCTACTATATTAGACAATTCAACAGACACCAGGCAACTCACTACATGCTGTTCAGTCTTTTTTCTTCATTCTACCTTTTCAAACAAAAACCTGCAAGATGATATTTGAAATGTGCCATATTCACACACAATGGTGGCTTTAGAGTCTGAATGTGTTGCTCGAATCAGGGTTTCAACTAAAGTCCTCACAATTCACTCTCTTTCACCACCGTCACGCCGGGAGCTCTGACTGTTTTTTTTTGTTTAATATAAATCCTCAGAGCCATGGCTGTTTCCCGCCTGGCTGTTTTTAGAGGTCTTTTAAACAGATTTCAAAATATAAAACTAGCCCAAATGCCCTGCAGAGAGAGAAATCAAAGGTCCAGTCAAAGTAAAAGCCTGAAATGTAACTGCAGGAAGAATAAGAAGGATCCGTTGTGCAATCTCCCAAAAGCAGATATTTTCTGTTTTGTAAAGCCCACGCACAAGAGCAGTCGAAATGTTCAGCAGTCGGTCTGAGAAAACACAAGGGAACAAGGCAGTTTGTGTAAAAAGACAAAGCATTGATCTATCTCTCCAACATCTGAAATATTTCCATATATTAGGAAGATAAAACCAACTCAACCTCTGTTCTTGCCAGCTTGAATTCCGACATTAACTCATACAGTTGTGTCTGTAAATGTACGACCTCCAAGAGCTCAGCCCACACCAAACATCACAACTGTGATCAGACTAAGCTTTGCAGATTGTGCGGAGAATTTAATGAGCAATTATAGGTTCTGGACTTGGCTAGGCGTACCAAACAGGATGGAAAAGCTTTTGTTCTCTCTTCAGAAGTTTATTTTTATGTCAAGCAGATCATGCTGCCTATTGTTAAAGGGATACTTCACCAGTTAGCATTAAGCTTTGTATCAGCAGAAACTGTAGTATTTTCGAGTGACCATGCTTCCCTCCGTCTTGGTCCCGTAAGACTAGAATTCTTTGCATTGTGTGTCTAGAAAAAAAACATCCGATGACGGATAAATCGTCATTTAGTTTTATCTGAGGCATTTTTGCCCAGAGGCTGTAGACTACAAGCCAGCTAGTTTTCTCATGTTTTCAACCTGCCCGGGGGTTTGACTCTTTACCTGAAGCAGGTTGAGTGTCAGCCATCTTGGAGCTAAGCTACAGCTCTCTCTTTTCAGCTGCAACTATGTGAATTCAAATTACCGAACATGTGTAACACCAGGATATATTGTTATAGATTGGAGAATGTGCAGGGATCTGGAATACAGACGGAATACTTGACCTCAGCCAGCGGTGTCGCCCGATCATTATACAACAAACTGGACTACATCCAATGAAAGAGATTGTTCTCTAAACAATAAACTTACCTGTGATTCCCTGTCTGCATCATGCATTTGAGTCCGCTAGTGATAATGGGGAGCTTTTATCCAACTACTGCTAACCGCTGGTGGAGTTTGTGACTGTTAAATGCCGACCATTCTACATTTCACACAAATTACCGGCTGTGTTCCTACTCGGTTTTTACAGCCCCCTAAGCACTGTTGCTACCATTGCGTTTAGCTGAACTTTACGTAGACTATAATGTGTACACTAAATGTAGCCTGTTTCGCATGCCTTTTTTATATAATGTTGTTTTTATATATTTTAACTTGAGCCACTGTGAGAACACTTGAGCCACGGTGAAACGTTGTTGTCGTGTACATGGTTGAAATGAGAATAAAACACAGTTGAGTTGAGTGCCTCGCTGACTGTCTATGTCTGAAAAGGGTAGGTGTGGCTTGGGAGTGGACTCGTAGAGCAGCAAAGCAAGTGTATCCTGGGATTTGGTGTCTTTCATCTACATGATCCAAAAACACATTTTCGGGCTTTTCTCAGCTTTTCTAGAGGGCATCAATTTCTAATAGAAATTCACATTTCTACTACATAAGTGACCTAATTTAAAGATATAATCATCTTAACAACTGTGAAATATCCCTCTAAGGTTGTTCTGCTGAACTTCTTTAAATTTGCCTTAATGATTTGAACATCACCCCAAAATTGCTAAAAGTGAAAAGAGTAAAAAGAGGACTTATTGACTTTATAATTATATTTTAGCACTGCAGTGTTGTTGTGTTAGCAGTGGGGGAAGTACTTTTACTACATTTATTGCACTACAGGACAGTTTTTCTTTAATTTCTATTTGATGTCCCCTGTCCATTCTCTCTCTCTCTCTCTCTCTCTCTCTCTCTCTCTCTCTCTCTCTCTCTCTCTCTCTTTTTCTTTCTATCCATTTATTCATCCATCTATCACAAATACAGACTGACAGGGATTCCTTTTAAAATATGTTATGTTTACCTCATTTTTTAAAGCTTTGGTCATGTTTATGTAATATGAACATCCTACATTGTTACATTATGGATATGACAGAAACACGGAAAGCATACAGTAATAGGTAAGTCAATGATCCGATCTTCCTCCATGCATATTCCGCATTGGCAGTGTGCCATCACTTATTATTATATTGATAGTGTACTTCAGCTAAATCTAAAACTGCTACAATCCTTGCCAGAGTAAGTGTTTTGTTGTGTGTGTGTGTGTGTGTGTGTGTGTGTGTGTGTGCGTGCGTGCGTGCGTGCGTCCGTGCGTGCGTGCATGTGTGTGTGTGATTGATGGATAATGTTGCCACTGCTAGAGAGCAGAGATCTGTGGCAATAAGCTATTTAATGTTGCTATCAGGGAGCTGTCATGTTGCTCCCCCCTTTGTGAAGGCTCATTTCCCCTTAGCATCATCCGGAAGACAACGAATAGCCAGAAAACACCGCAAGGAACTCAAACAGATACCTGAGGGGGGGGGGGCAGAGTCTATAGTGTGACTGTCATTAAATAAAGTGAGAGTGAAGCTGTGAAAACAGAGACACCAATCAGCTGGAAGAGAGCCCCATATGTTGCTTAGTGTCGAGCTCCATGCCACCTTGGTGAGTGTGGTGTTTTGTGAAGCTGCCTGTAGGACTCAGGTCTGGTCTCTGTGGAGCTAAATGAGACACAAAGAAACACAAGCAGACTGTGAGAGACTGCAACAGAGATGTAAGTCATATAACGTTGTGTGTTATTATAGACAGGAAGCGAGTGGAGCAAGTAGAAATTTACAAATTTGAATGAAATGCTAGAAGAGTTCAGATAAATTGCCCCAGTGGGATATTTGCATTGGACATCACAGTGTCTACAGCACAATCACAGAAACAAAATGACAGTTAAACAGACAACACATACATTCATCCATCAATTGCACATATGCCCACATACATGATAGTTCCAGGTCTCTTCTTTAAACAAAATACACCAGAGGCTCTTATTTGTGTTGAACCTTCAGATGTCCAAGGACGAGATGTCTCAGTTATGCAAAGCTTTGACAGAACACAAGCTCACCTTCTCAGTATTAGGATGTCAGTAGAAGAAAAACTCAGGCAGAGATTCACATTGACAGGGAGCTCCTGAGAGCTTATCCTGAAGATAATGAATGAGAATGAAAGGTAATGAAATAGCTGTAAGGTCCAGGGCATTTATGTTGACTTCCGGTTTCCAGGTCATTCTACAAATTTGCAGTTGTATTTCTGAACACAGGAGATTTTTTACTGAATGTGTAAATCCCCTCAACTCAGTTGAATGTGACTCCCTTTGTATTTCCTCCCCAGGCGCTGTAGCTCAGGTGGTAGAACAGTTGCCTACTAATCGGTAGATTGGTGGGTTGAGCCCATGTCAAAATGTCTTTGGGCAAGACACTGAACCCCAAACTGCATCGGAGTGTGAATGTGTGTGAATGTTTATCTGATGGGCAGGTGGCACCTTTCATGGCAGCCTTTTGCATGAAGTGTGAATTGTTCCTGTAGGCTACTGTCTTACAGGTGATGGTATTACAAAAACAGCATTCATTTTCATGTTTCAGTTCTACCTGCACACAATAGACAAAGTGAAAACCGTTTGGTTTTGTAATTCGGTTTCCTTTTACTTTTAACCACCCTATATTTTAAGCTTGAGGGTAAAATGAGGGCATTTTTGGCAACAAAGTGAATGAGTCATTTTTATTTTATAGATATACTGTATATAGTATAGTAGTATAATAGTATAGTCTTGAAGTAAAAGCTTAACATCAAAGCGCTTTTTGTTTTTTGTAGTAGTTGTAGTAGTAGTAGTAGAAGACTAGAAAAGTGTTATGTAAATACAGTACATTTACATATTTCAGAAGTGGAGTTTATTTCTTTGCGTGGCTAAGCTGAAGCTGACCTCCTCTCAGTGGTTCTGAATTGAAGCTGATTTTCTCAGCGACTGAAGTGAAGTGGGTCTCATTATCAGATCTCTCGACATGAAGCGCTGCCAGAAGGAGAGTGAGTGATGATGATGATGACCCCAACCATCATGAGAGATGACAAGTGTTCAAACGAGCCCCCCCCCCCCCCCCCC
>NC_045749.1:3858684-3861285 GCF_008692095.1 Etheostoma spectabile | reverse complement strand
TTACTCTCTGTGTCTCCCTGCAGATGCTGCTGCTCCTCACCTGAAGAAAAGTAATGGCATCATTAATTAACACTGGCTCGGGGAGGAAACCCCATCCCGCTGCAGAGTCCCATCGCACCAGCACTACAGAGCTGTGAAAAAACACGCTGGATGAAGTTAAATAAGGCACTCAAAATTGTAAAGATACGGTTACAAGTCATACTTACTAAATATATACCTTTGAAAGACTAAATGTTGTAAATAATTATTCAAATGTTTTTTTTCTATGGGGGGAAAACGTGCCTGAGGTTAAACCAGATCATCAACATTACAAATGTGAAAACTGCATTTAACAGCTTCACGCATGGACTGTTCTACTACTTGCATGACAAATTTTATGTATTTTGGTGTCATCCTTTGCTGTCTCTTCTCGTTTAATGCAGTGTTTCTGAATGTGCACGTTAATTTAAAACAATGACCAAATGTAAAATGTAAAGGGTTCTGATATGCCCATTTTTTGCAAAAACAACTGCCACATTCTCTTCATTGACTGAATAGTGAGCCGTGATAAATGTTCGCTGCAGTTTATATTTTAATACATTCCTCTTCAAGTGAAAAAGATGTGACCTGATGTCACTATAGTTTTCATAGGAGGAGAGTTTGAGAGTTTGAGAGTTTGTTGGGAGTGGACACCCGCTCATTGAGCATTTTCTTTGTGTTTTCTGAGACAGACTTTGACCTGACCTTGCAAATAAATAGTTTAATATGGTGAACCACAAATGATGGACAGTAGCTATGAGTTAACACTTACCAAACTGTTTTATATACAACATCACATTTGATGTGTCTATGCGGGAGTCTCTTTGTTTATGTGTTACATGTTTTACGTGTCTTCATATGTGTTGTTGTGCTATGGAACATGAATAGAAGATGTTTAGAAAAGATCATCCCTATGGGACAATAAAGACTCTCTCTGTCTATATATTCTGAACTGCGCTGCCACTGGTCAGCTGGTGTCCCTTGCTTTCAAAAAACATATATTGTTTTGCTTTGGTTTGAATTTTGCAGCCATCAGTTTAAGACCTTGTTTAAACGTGGCAGGTTCTTTTCATAATTGGACATTTCAACCTCCCCTTTTTCAAAAATAACATTGTGCACAGCTGTCAGTATTCAGAAAAGTGTTTGTTTACACGCATCGTGTATTTTATTCCGTCAAGAGCATGCCAAACCTGTAGGTGGCAGTGTAACGAGAAGCTCAAGCCCATGTTAGCCAATCAGAATCCCGAAAATAACAACAACAGCAACTATCACTTCCTCTTTCTTCTCTTCCTCACTTCCTCAGCTTCCCAAACCTCCATTTGTCTTAGTTTGCATGCAAATGTACAAACAAAGTTTTCCAAAATCTCCAGTCTGGACGGAGTTTTTAGAAAGAATTGTTTTCAGAGGCAAATTCTCCATTTGCGTTTAAACGAAGGGCACAAATGAATGGAAATGTCTCCGGTTTTCAAAATAACCATGTACATGTAAACAGCCTCTAACTTTGAACTTGCGATTGTAAATTTAATTCAGTACATCATAAATGATGGACAGCATCTCACCTAAGAAAACACAGATGCTCTCTATGGAACAGCAATAATATAATACTTAATATGTATAATACATTCTGTGTACTTCTCGACTGGCCAAATGTCATGGTGTTCAAAAGGCTGTAGTCTCTGTGGGCTTAATTATACACCTGGTAGCAGATCTAAAATAATCAAAACCTGTCAGTTTGAAATATCTTACTTTATTCATTATCAGACAGCTGACAGCCTACAGGTTGGTCACACAACAACATGAACCAAAGCTCTTTCACTTTCTCTTTCATCAAAACAGGAAATATTTTACGCAAGGTCCAAAAATGTGCAGTTCTCAAGGACCGTGATTTTCATGTGATCTAACTTGGATTAGACAAGTCTGAAGGCTAGGTTGTCTGAAATATACAATGTGTTGTCTACTTGCATATGAAGCAATTCAACATGTACTGCTTTTTTGAAGCATACTGATCTCAACTCTTCCGACCAGTCTGATCTTTGTGAACAAATCCTTAATTTTTCATATATTGCTGCCCTTTTGCACGCAATTTATTTATATTACAAGGTGTATACTTGTTGCCAACAGCTTCACAGTCTCATTATATGCACATCAGGTGTACTGCTCTGGGCCCAGCAGCAGCAGTTGTTGAAGATTACGATCTGGTTCTAAATAAATATGGGACTATGTAAATATGCTGCCCTGCAGCTGTGTATTTGTGTGTATTTTGTATTTTTTTCCAAAAAGTTTTGAATTCAAACTGGATTTTGTATTGTTTTTCGACAGGACGCAATGTCAAACTATGACAAGCTCATCCGAACGCTCGACAGCCTGCAGCAGCACGCTCTTATTTGTTATTCTGGTTGTGTTCTCCATTAATCTGAGGTCTTTCACTCTCTTGTTTGTGGTTTGTTTCTGCAGCATGGAAACATCTTGCTTCAACTTGTAATGTTTTCACCCCAAAATGCTTACAATTTTAGGATCAGGTCTTACCACATCTGATTCAGGCTCTAGATTTCTTCATAAAGTCATAGTAATTAAAAAAAAAAA
>NC_045749.1:3858322-3858674 GCF_008692095.1 Etheostoma spectabile | reverse complement strand
CAAGATACAGTGAGGGAAAAAAAGTATTTGATCCCCTTCTGACTTTTACATTTGCTCAATGACAAAGAAATGATCAGTCTAGAATTTCAATGGTAGATTTGTTTGAACACTGGGAGACAGAATAACAAGAAAATCCAGAAAAAAAAACATGCAGAAAATGTTATGAATGGATTTACATTTTAATGAGGGAAATATGTATTTGACCCCTCTGCAAAACACGACTTAGTACTTGGTGGCAAAACCCTTGATAGCAATCTCAGAGGTCAGATGTTTCTTGGCCACCAGGTTTACACACATCTCAGGAAGGATTTTGTCCCACTCCTGTTTGCAGATCTTCTCCAAGTCATTAAGG
>NC_045749.1:3858060-3858312 GCF_008692095.1 Etheostoma spectabile | reverse complement strand
GGCTGACATTTGGCAACTGGAACCTTCAGCTCCCTCCACAGATCTTTTATGGGATTAAGGTCTGGAGACTGGCTAGGCCACCCCTGGACCTTAATGTGCTAATTCTTGAGCCACTCCTTTGTTGCCTTGGCTGTGTGTTTTAGGTCATTGTCATGCTGGAATGCCCATCCACAACCCATTTTCAAGGAGGTTCTCACCCAAGATTTGACGGTACATGGCCTCGTCCGTTGTCCCTTTGATGCGGTGAAGTTG
>NC_045749.1:3857751-3858050 GCF_008692095.1 Etheostoma spectabile | reverse complement strand
TTTGCAGAAAAACACCCCCAAAGCATGATGTTTCCACCTCCACGTTTGACGCTGGGGATGGTGTTCTTGGGATCATAGGCAGCATTCCTCCTCCTCTAAACACGGTGAGTTGAGTTGATGCCAAAGAGCTTCATTTTGGTCTCATCTGACCACAACACTTTCACCCAGATGTCCTCTGAATCATTCAGATGTTCATTGCCAAACTTCAGACGGAGATGTATGTGTATGGAGAGCTCTTTGGTCTTGGCCATGGTGGAGAGTTTGGAATAGGATTGATTGATTGCTTCTGTGGACAGGTG
>NC_045749.1:3856637-3857741 GCF_008692095.1 Etheostoma spectabile | reverse complement strand
CAGGTAACAAACTGAGATTAGGAGCACTCCCTTTAAGAGCATGCTCCTAATCTCAGCTTGTTGCCTGTATGAAAGACACCTGGGAGCCAGAAATCTTTCTGATTGAGAGGAGAGTCAAATACTTATTCCCCTCATTAAAATACAAATCAATTTATAACATTTTTGAGATGAGTTTTTTCTGGATTTATTTGGTCTCTCACTGTTCAAATAAATCTACCATTAAAATTATAGACTGATCATTTCTTTGTCAGTGGGCAAACGTACAAAACCAGCAGGGGATCAAATACTTTTTCCCTCACTGTATGTGATGTGGTTTTGATTTTTTATTGATCAGTTGTCTGTTTTTATATCAGGAGCTTATTAGGATTCTGTCTTTGTCAAATAACTATTTGATGTGATCACCTGCTATTCTGGTCATATCGTGATTTCTGCACATTATTAATTACTGCAATCCTTATAAGAACCAAGAGAAACAATGACCACACACTATTCTTCCTTAAACAAATTTAATATGGTTAGTGAAATTAGTTATTGTCAGAGAGAATGGTATAAAAAAACATTTGCAGATCTTAAGGTTGCTAGTCCAGATTGCCACAATTAGGAAGGTATTTTGCCCTTTTCCTCTCCGCTGCAAAGTGTCATGTAGATGTCAACAGCCATATGCAACCTCATTATATTGCATTTTTTCAAAAGGTAAACACGTTGAGATGAAGTCTTTCACATCGACCGTCTTTCCTGCCTTTCCACTGACATCAGCCGATCATTAGGATTCAGTCTTGATGAAATCAGCACTTTGGATACGGCCGCATGCGCTGCTAGTGATGATCTTGTTTCTGTAGCACACAAAAGAACAATATTTTAAGATACTTATTCCTGAATGTCTAAACAATTATCATCTAGCACCGTTGTGGAGATCAATAATATCATGTTTAAGCTTCTGAGAGACAGTTGGTAATTATTGGGAAACACATTGAAGACTCAAGGCTTTAAGAATTTAGATCAACGCAGTTACTTTTTTTTATTTATAGAGCGTCTTTTCATACTGTTTTGTATAGCTAATCCTCCTAGCCACCTGTGAAAATATATATATATATATATATATAT
>NC_045749.1:3850165-3856627 GCF_008692095.1 Etheostoma spectabile | reverse complement strand
TATATATATATATAAATGTCTCGCCTACTAATAAACTGGCAAGGGAGATACATCAGTGCTGGTGGATATTTACCTTGAATTTATGATATGTTTTCTCACATTATAAAGATCACTCCACTCGCTCAAAAGGCTCTGATTTCTCAGATTTGTCATCATCATACTGTAAATGGAGCAAGGGTCCCTGTGCCTTAAGATGCAGGTACAATGGGAATGTGTTCAAAAGAAAGGACTTGTACGTTAGATGTGATTGTGGCTGGTGCACAATAATGAACACACTATTGAATGGACAAATGCCTAAATGGCTCATGCAGTGAGTCATCGTTTTCTGCTTGCAAGGTACTTCAAACTAAAACGTTACTCCAAGTTAAGGTATTTGTTTTTTTTGGAAAACACTGAACATTTTTCATCACAAAGTGCTACGATGTTGAGGCAGCTAAATTAATCCCAGCACAGCCTTTACCTGTAAATAAATGTTGCTTTTTGAACTACAACTTGTGGGAGCTAGTTATAGCTTTTTTTTAGTGTATTGTCAGTGTATTGCAGGCCAGAAACTTGAAATGGTGTTGCTGTTGAGGGTTAAAATGAGCAGTTTCTGCCATCTGCAGGAAAAAACAGGAAGTCACAACCAGCCACAAGCAGGTGTTTTAACAAGACATCACATTTTTAAGGCAACTGAAACATAAAAACACTAAAAGGCAGTTGGTAACAAAGGAAAAGAAAAATCATGTTTCAAAAACAAGCACATAGTACACAGCTGAAAAAATATACTCTCCTAAGTATAAGGGGGACACTATTTCATACAATAATCCATCTTGTTCAGTTTTGTTTAAAAGGTTTTCCACCTCCTGTACACATGCACGGCCAGTGGTGGAATGTAATCAGTGCATTTACTCAAGTATTGTACTTAAGTACAATTTTGACATACTATTTTTATGCAACTTTCTACTTCTACTCTGCCACATTTATTTGACAAGTACAGTTAGACTTATTAGTTACAAATAGTGTGAACAAATATATAATGTGCTTTTTATGGTATGATGCAGTAGTCTACTATATGAGTAATATACTCTATAGTTTACACAGCATCTAAATTGGGCTCCACATTAAACTGCTCCAAAACGTATTTTTTAGTAATAAAAATGACTATTCCACAGTTAGCCTATATTACAGCTGTGAAATTAGCCATTCTGTATAAAGGGTACGTTTACATTTGGTATTTGAATTACATTTTGCCGTTAATACTTTGACATGTTTTAAGTAACGTTGAGTTTAGGACAGGATCTGAGTACTTCCACCACTGCGCATGGCAACTACCAATCTATTTAGATGAGGGACTTGTTGGGTGACTGTCCCTTTAAGACTTTCTCTCTAGCTCTTTTGGACTCTATCGTTTTCCGTTGTTTCAGGAAGCATCCTATGGTTGGTGTAGTTTGTTGTGTCGCACCCAGCTTGCGCCACTGTTTCACATCAAGAGTTTTTTTTTTGCTTAACGTGGACTGTATTAACGTCTAACAATGTCTGGGGGAACTAGTTTGGAGAACGCAAACCCTGTTATTTTTGAGCGGTCCGGGGAGAGGCTGCTGACCGCGACGGACGAGAATGAAGACGTCCACGACCCCATCGACGACAGAGAAATATTCGATATCCTGTTTGTAACTTCAGGTTTGACACCTGACGCTGCTGTGTGTGCTTGTTAAACTGCTATTTGACTCATATTGTGAACACAAGTCATAATTCTTTTCTTTCACGGCATTACTAGCTGTTGCATCATTTTTAGTCGACGTAGCTAACGTAAAGATAACAGTTAAAATGTAGTGACAGTGGTGGGAGTAGCCTACTTAGCTAGATCCTTTAGGCTAACGTTACTTAAGTAAAAGTACAAACATCACACTGCAAATACTCCACTAATATTACAAGTAAAAGTCCTGCATTTTAAACCTTAATTAAAAGTATGTAGCTACAATATGCATGCTAGGTATCACCAGCAAAAAATGGCTATAGTATGAAAAGTATTGTCTGTGCAGTATAATGTTATTATATATGATCTGTCTGGATTTATATTACTGCTCCACTAAAGTGCATTTTGCATTATTCCTGTAGATATTCAAGGTTGTGCACATTTGATTAGATTAGAGTAGATGATACTTTATTCATCCCACAACGGGGAAATTCCTTTGTTACAGCAGCAGTTCTCTACAATGAAAGCAAAAACAAACAAACAAACAAGTAAACACACAAGAAAAAATGGTAAACAATAGACAATGTGCAGAAAGGTAGACTGAAGCAAAGTAAGGTAAGGTAAGGTAAGGTAAAGTGAAGTGGCGTCACATGAGGTATTGTAAAGTAAAGTGCAGTTGCCATAGTACAAGAAAAACAACATTGCAGTGTTGTAAGTGACACTAAAATTAAGTTGAATATCTAATTAAAGTGATAATGCAAAAGCAGGTAAACCGTAATATAAGTTATATTCACCTGTGACCATAAATAATCTATCATATGTAGTAGAAGGGCTGCACAATTTGTTTGTTTTTTAATCATCATCATCGCAATATTAACTGGCACAATATACATAAAGGGTGCAACATATCGCAATAGATTTTTTGTGTTAGTTGAAAGAAAATATCTGTCCATATGTGTTTGTGTTATGTCCGGAATGTAAAAAAAATGAACTGCTACCTCTTCTGTCGGCTCTAGCCACTGAAAGGAAATAAGAGGAGAAATCAGACCAATCACAAAAGCTGGTCAGTCTGATGTCATACTAGGCTCGTTCGAGATGAACTGCGCCTCGCCTGTAAAGTGGACTAGAGCAGGCGGCAGCAGCGGGGGGCGGTGACAGAAAGCTGCGGTAAAGTCGGATAGTTTCCAGCCGCCTTCAGGCTGGACAGGAAGTGATGAAAACACTGTGGTGCGATTCCGATTTAATAAAATATAATCAGACCCACACATCAGCTGGTACACAGTCTCCAGTTGTTTTAATTATGACAGAGTAGCTGGCAAAGTGCTCTACATGCGATCTGTTGCTGATTTTAATGAACAACAGACTGGAGATGATCCGTGATCTGAACGGATTTATCTCTTTGACTTCTAAACTTAACTATCAGCCTCACAACATGTGTTATGTACAGAATAAGTCTTTAAATCAGACAAATAGCAATTAAAATCCTTCCGATTCAAAAACAGTAAAAAGTTTATATAAAACGTCATCATGTTGTAAACCAATCAGGTGTTAAATCAGCTGAGAAGCCGGCGTTTCCCAGCATGCTCTGGGTCCGCCTGGCTCTTGCAGTCGGTGAAAAGCAACTGCGCCGCCTGCGTCTCAGAACTGCGGCCGCCTTGCTCTCGTGAGATTTCCGTTGCCCACGTGTGCATGACGTCAGAGCAAGTCGGGATCAAGTCGGACACAAATCTAACCGGCATGCAACGGGCGCCGATCGCCGGTGATCGATTCTGCGCAGACCTGGCTCATCTCGAACGAGCCTGTTGTCTGAGCTCATTACTGTTGATAGCCAGGCTCTCATTGGCTAGCTGTTTGCCAATCAGAGTCAAGCAGCTTAGCTCGTTGAATATTAATGAGTCTGAATTAAGTCTTCCTGCAGGCTTTCTATACCACACTAGAATGACTTGAAACAAGGTAACCAAGGCATTTTCTACATGTAAATATCCACGGTAGAACTTCAGACATTATCACAAAGTAAAGAAACACGTGTGGCAGGGCGCCTTTTAATTTACAATAAAAAAATTAAAAAACATTTCTTTATTCACTTGTGCCCTTTATAACTTTGAGTTTAGGTTATTTGCAGTAAAAGTACAATTACATAAATTGTGTTTTAACAAAAAAGCACTATATAATATTATGACTGTTTCCCATAATAACATGATGACTACATTGCAGCACACAGAGGCAGAACTTGTGTTTTTATTGTGTTATTTAAATTCTTTAACTGAAGTTACATCTGATCAGATCCATCAACGACCCAGAGCATCCTCTTTCTCTGGAGGAACTCAATGTCGTGGAGCAAGTCCGAGTGAAGGTACGCGCCTTTATTTATGTTTTTTGGTGAGTTTATTTAGGTATACTAAAGGGGGTGAATGGATAGTGTGTAATGGATATACCAATATTCTAATTTAGTGAAGAAAAAGTTAAACTTGACCACCATTCATCCCTTTACTCCATCTTTCTGTCTTTAATTGACCTGGCTTTACAGAGCCTTTAACTGCACTCACAAAATAAGTTATTTTCTTAAAAACAAGTAAACGAACTTTCACAGTGCACAGCCTTCGTCACTGCAAATCACCCTTCTTCGCTAACGAGTAAAAGGACATTTTGTAGAAAGAATCATTTCATTCAGTATGTTGGTCTATTTGTTTGTCTTTTTCTTAGGTTAATGATGCAGAGAGCACTGTGGGTATTGAGTTCACGCCCACCATTCCCCACTGCAGCATGGCAACACTCATTGGTCTGTCAATCAAAGTAAAGTTGCTACGATCTCTCCCAGACAGGTTCAAAGTAAGTGTGTGTGTGTGTTTGTGTGTGTTTGTGTACTAGAGATGTACATTTAACATCAGCTCTTTGATTAAGTGTTAGTTAATTTGAGCATGTGTTTTTCTGTTTTTGCTCAGATTGATGTCCACATCACTCCCGGGTCTCATGCCTCAGAGGAAGCAGGTAAATAGCATACAGAGACAACGGGCATGATGGGATATTAGATTGTATTTTCTACTAGCCCTAACACTTTAGTTATTGCTCATTATTAAGTGTAGGGGCTTGATTGTGTGTTATGTAAATGATTTTTTTTCCCCTCATATGGTTTATATTGGGCAGTGAACAAACAGCTGGCAGACAAAGAGAGAGTTGCAGCAGCTCTGGAGAACTCCTCGCTGCTGGAGGTGGTCAACCAGTGCCTGACCCCCAGGGACATCTGAGCAGCCAATCAACTTTGCCGTCTTCTTGCTTTCGGCCACTGAGTAGCCAATCCTGTTTGGCTCTGCCTTTGACAACTGAGATGTATCTGCCAAGCTCTCTACCCACCCATCACTAATCCAGATGGGTATAAGTGCAGATGGTGGACACTGATACAGAAAAACAGTCAGGATCATACAGAGTTTAAACAGCCTGTTCAAAGGTTTCCTGGAGAAAATGACAGGAAAACACAATTCTTGAATGTGTTGTGTAATAGAAACTGTTACTCGTCAAGCACAATAATTTGACAAAGTGGAGAAATTATACTTCCATCTGTGAATGTAGGGGTCATACATTTGGAAAAAGTTGAGAAACTCTGCCCATCATGTCATAAAGTTAATTTCTGTTTAATATTATTAACGGTGTAGTCTAACATATGCTATGAATCATTTTCAAATGATATTTGGACTCAACAGCTACAGCAACAAGCCCCACCTGTATACTATATTAATGCTTTTGACTTTTTATTACAAATGTACAGATCAGAAATTAAAATTTAATGAAGATATATATATGTGTGTTTTTTAAGATTTATTTCTTCTATGAATACAAACAAATATGTCATTAGATTTGTTGGTTTTGACTACCTTATTGAATAAATGTATTGCAATGCACACAGCTTCTGGAGACACATACATTGAAAATCTGAATGCAGACAATATACATGTATTGTAGTATTGTTTAATGTTCTGTAATATTGTATTCTGTATCAGACTAACACAGTAACCTATTAGCTTAGTTTAAGGTTTGCATTCATCCAGCAGGAGGCACTCTTATCCTGTCCTTGCAAATTCAGTGGAGGGGGCAGATAATGAGAGGTCTCTGTCCATCAGATCTGAGGAGGCAGTCTGGCACAACAAACCACAGCACAGAGTCGTCCAACATGCTTGTCCACCCACTCCCGCTTCACCAAGCAGCTAGGCTTTCTGTTAATCTTATTCAACCAGACAAGCTCATTAAGATCTTAGCCTACGCGAATGGAGAAAGTATTAGTGCCACAAATCATTCACTACTGTGATAACGCAGCAGGTTGTGTATGTAAGTTATACCCACAATAGGAGATAGGGAAAGTGATCACTCACTCTAAAATGTCACTTTTACTCAGAAGGTTTACTCACAGCTTAGCACTCTAAACAAATTATATATTATATATATATTATATAAATTTAAATTTTTGCTTTTGTTCCTATTGAGGTTAAATGCACTAATGTCAGTCATTTTGGACTTAAGTGTCAGTCAAATAAATATAATTTTAATATGAAGTATGTTAGCTCACAATAAAAACACTGGCACGTGTTTATTATGTAGCCTTTACTGTTGGAAATACAACATGGTTATGTAATCCCACTTGACTCTGGGAGCTATTTGTGGCAACTCTTGTCCAAATGCACTGGTTTAGTGATTTTGGACATAAAAACATTGATTTGTAAAACAATTATAATTATAAATATATTTTTAAAAGATTTTTAGTTGGGAAAAAATGTTGTTCCTTAGGATAGACT
>NC_045749.1:3848503-3850155 GCF_008692095.1 Etheostoma spectabile | reverse complement strand
TTTTTTTCTTGTTCCACATCTGGAAACATTGCATCACTGCTAAAACCCCGGATAAGAGACCCAGCCGGCACAGCTGCATTAGCCGAAGCCAGAGCCATGCATGCACAGGGTTTGGTCAACCAAACATGTCGTCACAGGGTGAAGAGGAACAAGAAGCCAGCTGAGGGCGGCAACGGGTGAACCTTTTCAAAATGTATGTTAGGCTACTGACAAACAACACAAAATACAGGATACTTATACTTAGCTTACATACAATACATAATATACCTTCAATAATCTGAAGCCTACTTTTTTATTACAGCAGTCCATTTAGCTATCTGATGTGGGAGGTGGTGATGATTAGGGCTGGACAGGGACACATTAGGACTGGACAGGGACACATAGATGCTTGTTAGCTAAGATTGAGTTGTTTTCAGGGGGGCAAGTTCTGGCGATGACGTCAGATAATACTGTTGCTTAGCAACATGTGAAAAGAAATCGTCTGATCTGTTGCTATGAAAAGAGCTTCTAAAAACTACGTAAATAGCTAAGGTTATTATAAAAATAACTAATTATAAAATACACTACTTTGATACATATATATCAATGTGTTACAATATTAGGCATATACAAAGTTAGTTTCACTCATAGATATAAGTTTTGTTGTTTATATACAAATGGCTTCATCTACCAAAAGAAAGGCCGACTACTTTTTAACTTGCTAGCTAGCTAATTGTTAGCAATTATAGCCTAGCCTACTGTTAGCTGACATAACTTAGCTAATTGTCTGCTGTATGGAGAAAACCGTTTTCCATTGAGATTTACATTGCTCAGGATGTCTTCATACATCTGGCTGTAACATTAAATCCTGACATGGAGCCTTTTCCCAACCCCGTGTATGTACGGCTCTGGATGAGGCCAGTTTAGCTGGCCGGTCTGTCTGCCTGCCAGTCCCCTGCAGCAGACTTCAGGATTGGCTGCACAGACCTCATCAACACCAACCGCAACATATTCACAATCGATGGAAGAATATTAGCCGTGCACGGTATTTCATACTTACAGAGGTACGTCAAGCAAACGTTATCTGCTGTTTTGTCTGGGTTTTGGGTTTGTGTGCGTGTGTGGGAAATAGCTTCAGTGAAGCGGAAATCGTGGCACCCGAGTTAGGTTTACTAGCAAAAAGAAGTTGTCATCTTCCAGAAAGCAGCCGGGACTGCAGTGATGGCGAACGAATTGAGACGAACTGTTAACTTCGCCGTCTAAAAGAGGCATTTAGTCGGTTACAAAACGTCTTGCAAACTGGTACAGGGCTCTGGCAGTGGTTTTGGCAACATGCCAAGGTTTGTTCTTTCTTCCACCCTCAAATGATGGTCAATGTGACTCTTGTATTAGCTGTTTTAAAAAAAAAAAAACTTTATTTATGTTTTATCTCCCTGGGTTTTCATAAACTAGGTTACTCTGATGTGAGGATGTACCTTGTCACATGTTGTCAAGATGGACATAAGGCATGTGTTTTGAGTTGTGTTTTTCCAAAAGGAGAGAGTAGAGAAATAGCTGGGGAACAGACTGTAATGTTTTCACATATTTTGGTTTTCTTTTCATAGAGCTTTGTAGGGAGTAGGGACCACTGATGGGCACACACACACACACACACACACACACACACACACACA
>NC_045749.1:3839846-3848493 GCF_008692095.1 Etheostoma spectabile | reverse complement strand
CACACACACACACACACACACACACACACACACACACTAACATGCTCTTGACTTTAACTGGACATTTCATTCACATCATCAATGAGTGTTGTCAGAAAGTTAAGCATAAGTAATTTCTGTGTGTGTGTGTGTGTGTGTGTGTGCGTGTGCGTGTCTGTGTTCCCAACCTCTTTAACAGAATGCTGTTTGACTCTAAGCACTTGCTCTCAGTCCTTGCGCTTACATAGACTCACACTCTAAGGCTGAGCTGCTTCTGTAAACATTTAGTTTATAGATAACTTCTTGCCTTGAATGGAGGAATTCAGAGTGTACACATGCCAATATGACCTTAAGATGGGCAACAGAATAATGCAACTGCTTTCCTCTTCAGAGGCCTGTCCAATCATCTTCTTACATAGCAGATAGAATAAACAGAAGAATCATGATGACTAAAATAGATTTACACAAGTTAACTCTGCGTTTGGCAGTCATAAATAGGCTTAAGTGAAGTTTTGACTGACAAGGGTGTAAGTATATTGACCATCCCATCCATCCATCTTCGTCCGCTTATCCGTAATCGGGTCACGAGGGGAGCAGCTCCAGCAGGGGACCCCAAACATCCCTATATTGACATTTGTGTTAAGTGTTCAGTTTGTCAGTATGTTTTGTGTTTACAAATGTTTATATGGTTTGTTCAATTAAAGAGAATGTCCTAATTTGACTTCATAATATGGGCCATGGAGGGGGACACATATTAAGCATTGGGTCTGGGGATCTCTCTCCAGGAAATTTTAAGCATCAGTAACTTAATTTCTTGCATCCTGATACATTTTTACGCACCAATTTATGGTGAAATAGTCTTTTATATGTGAAAATTTTCAAACGCAATAGATAAAAGATCAACTGCACCAAAACACGGAAGTGGACGACTATTTACCGGGACTACAAGAAGTTCTCAACCAGTTATGAAATTGTCTAAATGTATATACGTATCTTTCTCCACATCCTGTGCTGTGAGTTCACCTTATCAAGCTCTTATAGAGGAATAACATGCACTAATAAGGAATCTATGTATAGACTTGTGGTCTGCGTGTGTTTCTTCATATTTTGGACTGAGCTGGTTCCTGCTGGCTGCCGCCCAGCAGCGGCTCTTTGCAGATTCTGTTCTTGGATCTCATTAGGGTTTCATGGAAAGAAAAGAAAAAAAGTTAGAAGTTTACGACATTGTACCGCAGAGGAGAGCCTTGTTTACGTGATCGTGTTGCCTCTGGTTATGTTTTCTCTTCATGGGCTTTGTCACAGAACTAGTTTTGCTTCATTGAAGCTGTGCGTTCTTGGCATTCCTCGGGAGCTCGGTGGGACGAACCCTGTGTTGGTTAGGAAGTGAGGGGGCTGGGTGGATCTCAGCCACGTCTCCCCGCTCTTCAGTTTATTCAAATATATCCTGCACAGCGGCAAAGATTAATTGATCAATCAATTAGCTGTCAACTATTAAATTAATCCATTTTTATAAATGGTTCCAGCTTATTAAATGTGATTATTTTCTACTTCTCGTTTAATAATCGTTAGTTGCAGCCCTAATATTTTGTGTCTTTTCTTGAATTGAATTCATCATTTCCTACAATGCATTCAAAGTTGAACAGGTAACATGTAAAGAGAATTGCAACACTAATAAAGCATGTTTTGCGGTCAGAGGACAGCATGTGCATTTGTTTAGCGCGCGTGGAGTAGTAGTAGTAGTAGTAGAAACATAATGCAACACTGTGCTCCCTCTTTGTTTCCTGTGTAAAGCATGTGATCCTGACATCTCTCTGTCCATCCAACACTGAAACTCATGACCATGTGCCTCATGTGTTGTGAATGCAACAGGTCAAAGTCACCAACAGCCAAAGCCATAATTTAATCACAAATGGTGAATGTGGCCGTTATGTCTTAAAGTCGTAAAAAATGCTATCGGAGTTACATTTAAAAATATATGCATACCAAAAGGATGGTGTTTTTGCTCATTTACATATGATCACCACTGCATTTACACTACACGAGCAAACATGTAAAAACAGGGTTTCCATGGGGTCTTAAAAAGTCTTTAAAAACTCAAGAATTTTAACATGTTAGGCCTAAAATTTGCTGAATAAGGTCTTGAATAATTTTAAACAGGTCTTAATTTTCAAAAGTCCATGTAACGCCACCTCAAATGCTCTCTTTTTATTTATTCCGTGGTGTTGTAGTACTAGTACTTTCTTTCACTAGTGCAAATATGATGTTGCTGTATTACAACTACAAATGAGACCAACATGCAACTTATGTTGCAGCCAATCAGCGTTCGTGTTATTGATTCTCTTTGGGATCGTACCACAGACATAAAACTGATTTTATTCTTCAGCTATGGGGAAGTGTAAGTTTAGCAATACTTAGCTTGAAATAACTGAAGTAACGGCTTAGCTGATGTGATAAAAGTTTTCTTTATTCATAATGGTGTTAAAGTCTTAATAAGTCTTAAATTTGACTTGGTGAAACCTTCAGAGGTTAAGTTATTTTATAACTATATCTTATTAATTTTGCCCCATCCTTTGAATTATAACCTCTCGTAAATATACAATTAAAACAACTATAATGAATATAGTCAAATGAAATCTCAGTTAGAAAGCTGTAAGCACGGTCAGAGGGAAGCTGATATATTTACACAGTAAAATGACTGTTTATTGGCATTTTAATTCAACTTTTTTTTGAATGCTTCAGAGTCAGTTTTCACACGGTCCAAGCACTTAAAGGACACGTTGTTGCATCTCTGCTTTGGCCTACGGTATATGAGTCATATGTGGTGGGATGTGTGATCACAAAGCATCTTAAGTGACTGACTAGCCTGCAGGCGAGCTGAACTAATGTTCATGTGACTATGACATGATGAAAGGATGGGTGACGTATCAGTTCTCTTCTCCTGTCTTTAGTCTCCTTTTTGGAGTTGTTTAGGATAACGAATCTAATGAATGTTGCCCTTTTAGCTCTGTGTTTATGACGTGGAGTTCAGTAGTATGAGAAAAAGGCCAAGAAACCCTGAAAGCCGATGACATTAGTCCATAGACTCCATAGTCTGTTGAGACACAGGGACTAATGGTGCTGATGTCAAAGGATAACAAAGAGGAAGTATTGAAAATATTGAGACACAACCCGACAACCCTGTCAGGTGAAATAAAAGCCTGAGATGGAAATGATATTTTAAATTTTTGCCCTGTCCACATTACATAATGTTCAGTGTTTGCAAATAACCAATGCTTTAACATTTCAGTCAACAACCTTATGTGTACCTGTCCATGTCTGCTTTTGTTGGCCTGAAAATACGAATTGTGATGTTATACTTGTGTTAAAGAAGTAGTTTGATATTTTTGAAAAGTTTTTGCCTCGGCTTTCTGGCAGAGTTAGAAAAATAAAAATCAGTTCCGTTCTCATATCTGTCCGTTAATGAAGCTCTAGCCAGCAGACGGTTAGCTTAGCACAAAGACTGGAAACAGGGGGAAGCAACTAGCATGGCTTTGTCAAAATGTAACAAAAACCGCCTTCAAGCACCTTTTAAAGCTCACTATTAGTCATAGATCGTCTGTTTTTTCCATACAAAAAACCAAAGTGTGAAGTTGTGATTGTGGTCTTCTTATCCCAGTTTCTGACACAAAGTGACTGTGCACATTTCTTTTTAAAGTTGACTAATTGATTCAGCTCACTGCATTTCAGCAAAAAGTCCCAGACACTGAATACAATAATGATTGCTTGACGTCCCTGCTTGCCATCTCAAAATGTATTGAACAAATTCAATCTACAATAGGGCTGCAACTAACAATTATTTTCATTATCAATTAATCTCACGATTATTTTCTGGGGAATTGTTTGGTCTCTAAAATGTTTAAAATCCCATCCCAGTTTCTCAAAGTAAATGGTAATGGCTTTAAATGGCTTTTTTTTGTCAGTCCAAAACCTACAGATATTTAGTTTTAACACATTAAAAAAGAAAAGCAAATCTTTATATTTAAAGGGGGCTGAAAACAAACTTGCATGAAAAATCTATTTTAAAAATATTTGCCGATTTTATTTTTCCCTCGATCGACTAATGGACTTAATGTTGCAGCTCTAGTCCAATCAACAAAAACGGAACATTAAGGGCCCTCTTTTAATGAACTAAGCGCACAGCGTATAGCGCATGGCGCAGGTGCGTTTAGGGCATGTACAAATCCACTTCCAGAAAAAAGGCTCCGTGCGCCAGGCGCATGGTTCAAAAGGGTTGTACTTAGTGTCTTCATTAATCATAGATGTGTTTTGGGCATAATATACCATAAACCAATCAGTGTCCTCTCCCCTTAAAAGCCAGGCGTTTGTACCTTGGCACATTGTTATTATGATGGTGGATTTGCACCATCATGTTTTTATTTGTAATCGTGTGTGTGTGTGTGTGTGTGTGTGTGTGTGTGTGTGTGTGTGTGTGTGTGTGTGTGTGTGTGTGTGTGTGTGTGTGTGTGTGTGTGTGTGTGTGTGTGTGTGTGTGTGTGTGTGTGTGTGTGTGTGTGTGTGTGTGTTTGAAACAAGCATAGTGTGCGCACACTGTGCATGAGCCTAGGCGCATTTTACATACTGTATGTGTTGATAAAATAACAGTGAAATGCTGCGCTGTTGACTTTAGGACAGATTTTTTTGTTGGTCAATGGCGCGATCACTTCCCACTGCCTCAACATAGCAATACGCCAAGAATTCACCTGAACCCACCTCCCTGTAAGACCAGCATGCCCATGGACGTAAAGAGGGGTTCAGGTGCATTTGCTATTTAAACGATGTGGGCGCTGGACAGGAAATTGACCACTGCTTCGGTCTTAAACTAGAAAAGACTTTGCAACGGGTGCAAGATAGGAACCTCGATTGAAGATTTGACATTTTGGCTGTCTCGTTCTATATTTTTAACAGTACAATAATGGTAGGCTAAGTGCTGTGATTTCGGAAACAACTGATTTCTGAGAAATAAATGTCAGTTGTTGTTTTTTTAGGGGGGTGTGGAATTATGTTTGGCTTTTGGATTTCATTCTCAGTCATTTTTACCAGTATCAGTTCCAGTATGTGCAATGACTCAAAAGTCTCTTGTAGCTTACATTAAGTTTCTGGTGCACATTTGTTTTGTGCTGAGGCCAGGTGCTGATTTAACAGTGTGAGCATGTTTTTCTTGATGCAGTAGCCAATTTTAATGGCCTCTGTGGGGAACACTGGCCCTTTTTATGGTTAACTGAAGTACCAGCTCAGACACGTTTTTCTCCCTCCCTGGAGACTAGAGCCTGGTAAAGAAAAACAGCTGAGTACAGGGGAGAAAGCCAAGGTGTCTCTTTAAGACGCAGTACTGGTGCTGCCGTTGGCTAGAAAAAGGAGACGAGAGAGAGTATTGAAGGGCAGCCGATGGTGGGTTGGCAGGCCGCTGCTGACTGAGTTGCGAGGCAGGAAATGTGACACTGAGAGCACAGGAAGTGGCTGCTGCAGGAGCTACGCTAACCCTTTCGTCCAGCAGCTTTAGGGGCTGCGATCAATTAACTTTCAGTTATATATAAGCTGTTCTTTATTTTCTATCAATAAACCAGAGGGGACGGCTTTCATCCTTTTTTTTGATGTTCAGTATTTCTTGTCACTTGATGTTTGAAGGCCTTCTCATGTCTAATATATTTCAGAACGCATGCAAGGAAATCTACTTTCTGACGTCAATGAATTCCAACATGAGATAATGAGAAATTTGAATAGAAACCAATGCAATTTAGAAGTATGTAAAACTGAAACACTTGCACACACCCATTTGCTTCTGTGATTTTTTTGCCTGATTCCCCTCTAATCTATCCCCTCATTTCCTCCCCATCTTGCCACTGTATCCTCTCCTTCAGTACCCACCGCTGCCTCTTTCTATTCGTCTTTTATTTTTCCATTGTGGTCGTCAGTGTGTGCACGTTTGCATTCACAGTTGTGAAATGATAATCAAAGATCACAGTTTTTCATGGTGAAAAAGAAAAAAAACAGATGAGTAAACAGTCACTCATTTATTCTGATGTCTCATACCTTCAACATTATGGGCTCTCTTTTTCTTTCCTCCTCCCAGGTGTAGCACAGTGTGTGATCAATCATGATCACAGACACAGACACCCCTGACGTTTGACTAGGTGATCTCACGTGTATAGTAATTCAATGTCAAAATGTCCCTAATAATAATAATAATAATAATAATCTAACTACGTTTTTGAGAAGAATGTCTATGAATTTGACATGACAACATTGCATTAGTGTTATTTATAATAATGAATAAAACAACAAGGAAGTTACCAGTCAGTTGTTTGATTTAATGCATTTGCACTGATTACACCTATTTTTGTATATATTATATATTGTATTTGTATTGTAAGTAAATCTAATATATGTAAACATGTGCTGTTAATCTAACAAAATAAAAAAGAACAATGTAAAAGTAAAGCCTTTTTATTAATTATAAGCAGATATAATTCAGGGCATTGTTCAGCCTTGTACACAGCATTCTGGGCATATATTTTGTTGGACTGCTACTTGAATTAATCTCCACATAATGATATCTATCTGGCATGGGGTGGATTATTTCCCCATCTTGTATAACCGCCCCAGGTGGGGAACTGAAAAAGAGGAAGTGGCGGGTGCTGTATATAAGGTTTGTGTGTGTTGAAGTGGAACTTCTCTGAATGTGAGTTTAGAGGAAGAGGAATCAAGAAGTTGTACTCGGCACTGAAGATTTTTTAGATTATGCTAATCTTCCGCATTTTTCTGTTTTCAGCTGTATGTGGCTGCTCTTCAAATTTTGCATTTTTATGAGGAATGAACTAAGGTGCTTCTTCTACTGTCTTCTGAACGTGCTGCTCATTCTTCTATGGACACAGATTGAGTAAGTATGTTTTTTTTATTTTTTTTGCCACTGAGAGAGAGTTTTTTTAGCATGTTGTTGAAGTAGAACAAAAACATTTTAGAGAGGTGTCTTCTGGTAACCAAAAACAATTATTTTCCCCTTTGCGATGTGGTTATGATGAAATGATGTGTTAAAGACCGCTGATGTATTGCTGCAGTGTTATAGAGGACTACAGCCCAGCTTTGTTTAAAACCAGGTTTCCTATGGGTAAAGCTGAAAGGGTAAGGTGATTAATCATTTAGTTGATTGAAGGAAAATGTATCTGCAGCTATTTTTATGATGCAGTCGGTTGTTGTTTTTTTCCAATGCTAACATGGCAAAAGTTTGAAGTGAGTATGGAGTGGGAAACTTTACTCAGACCAGACACAATAAACTTACTAGCTCAATCAACTCGGTTCTAAGGGGAGACATGGGAATATTGCTGTGCCTATTCAAGCTTCCTATTCCATTACAGAGCATGGTGTCCTTAAACATAAACATCATGTGAATCAGTCTGTCAAGCTAAATAAAAGTGTAATTATGGTGAGGTCTGATGATTAATTATAAGCAGGGTTCAAAATAGGCATTATCCACCAGCCAAATGCTGGTGAAATATGCAAGTGGCTGGTAGATGTGCTTCCCTTACCTGCCAAAGGTACAATAATGGTCATCTATTGAGTGGCTGGTAACATTTCAGCTGGTTGACGAAAAGTACACTTTGAACCCTGATTATCAGTCCTTGGAGACAGTTCTTAGCTCCATAGATGTTAATCAACATTTCCATCTTGAGGATCAGCATTGTTGTGTTCTTTAGAGGGAGACAGTTTATGCCTTTGAGGGAAACCAGGATGAAATGTTGCTCAGTGATTGATTTGATCTGCCAGGGCTGCAGGTCTAATAACTTGTAGAAGCATCTGTAATAAATGTGTGCTGGAACCTCTTATAGTCTGCTGAAACTTTGACCATATTAAAACATACTTAAGTCACATCTGGTCACACAGCACATATATCAAGGAACATATAAGGGTGGTGATGGCGCAGTGGATATGACACATGCCTTTTGTGCGGAAGATCTGGGTTCAATTCCCACTGCGATACATTAACCAATGTGTCCCTGAGCAAGACACTTAAAGGAGAATTCTGGTCAATTCCAACACGTAGCTCTGTTGTTTGTAAATTTGGAGTGCTGTCAGTAGAGAGAGAAACTAAACCAATCGGTGCTGCCTACACCAGTTATCTTCCTGCTAGAGTTATCACCCGACAGGCTTAAACAGGGCAAGTTTGAAATATGTTTTTAGCCTCTAAACATGCTTAAAATGTCATTACCAGTGCCTACCCTTGTGCAGTGATTCCTTCCGAGTGAACCCAGTGAATCTGACTGTTGTAGATGTAAGAGAAATGCATAAAAGCTGTGCTAATTCAGCTGTGTTTAGTTCCTGTGTTGAGAGGCAGTTAGAGAGCTTAGGGACCGTCTACAAACTACAACACAGAAAAGAGATGAAACAAAAATATGTAACAATTTAATGATTAAATAAGGTAGTGTCTCCAAACTTACTAATTACTTATTTTCTGAAAATATGTTTATCTCTTTTCGGTGTTTGTAGTTTGTAGATGGTCCCGAAGCACTCCTTGCAGTATTAACACAGGAACTAAAAAGAGCTTTTATTAGCATAACCTTCATGCATTTCTTTGACATCTACAGCAGTCAGATTCACTGTGTTCACTTTGAAGGAATCAATTCACTTCACATTG
>NC_045749.1:3836073-3839836 GCF_008692095.1 Etheostoma spectabile | reverse complement strand
GATCTTGTAATGACATTTTGAGCATATTTAGAGGCTAAAACACGTTTAAAACTTGTTGGGTGCTAACTCCAGCAGGAAGATAACACGGTGTAGGCAGCACCGATTGGTTTAGTTTCTCTCTCTACTGACAGCACTCCACATTTACAAACAGAGCTACAGGTATGTGCTGGAATCAACCGGAATTCTCCTTTAACCCCTAGTTGCTCCAGAGGCATGAAGCCTCTGACATATGTACCAATTGTAAGTCGCTTTGGATAAAAGGGTCAGCTAAATGACATGTAATGTAATGTACATACACACACACACACGCACACACAATCCTTTTCAAAAAATAAATCCCCCAGTTATGTAATAATACAAATACACAAGGGCTTTTCTACAGAAGACACTCATCTGGGAACGTTCCGTTACAAAATGTATTCAACATTAACTTCTTTTTTTGAAGAAGGGTATAATTAACCTGCTGAATCAGAGTCTAAAACAACAGCCATAGAACCGCGTGTGTGTGTGTGTGTTTGCGTGTGCGTATGAGAGTTTCAGCATGTGAACACACCACAGGATGTTAGCTTAGCCACTCAGCACTGTTCCTGCACAGCCAACACATTTATTGCTACACTGGGCTACATTCAGAATGGCTAAAATTACCTTTAAGCACTATCTCATGTTTGCAATCAACTCAGATTTGGGACTTTGTAATAACGAGCAGCACTATGAACTTTTCTTGATAATCTCCAGGGAGACAGGCATAGATATATTGGATTTAAGTGTTGTCAATTGTTGAATTACACAAGGCAGGTTTGATTTGTTTAGTTTCCGGAACCTTAACGTTAACTATTGAACTGTCTGAGAGCTTGGGTGGAGTTGAGTCAAAAGTGATGGTAGGTTTTCCATTTAATGACATGCCCACTACCACCTTCCCTACCACCCCTGTAAAAAACACAACATGTTTCTACATTGAACCACTGAATATTTCTTTAGTTATTCTAAGTTACTTTCCTAAGATCATTTTTTATAGTTATGCTTCAGCTGCTGATTTTAAATGTTTACTTTATAATTTTACCTGTGATTTTTTTTTTTTTTTTTTTCCCACACTCTTGAAAGTCAGACCGTCTTAAATATCTCTGTAACCCAGTTTTGCATAGTAATCTAAAACCTGGTGCTCTCTAACCTGGTGGAGGGATGACATTGGGCGTTAACAAGGCTTTTCCCACCACACGCCGCAGCAGCCTAAGTCAATATGAAATATGGCTTTTGTCATAAAGTGAGCATTTTGCCAGTGTAAACACGCCAATTTGGATTTACTATCAGTGTTCCTCAATATGCCAACAATGACGGAGACACACGGAAAATGTTGTTGCCACTAACAAGCTGTAATACTGAAACTGTGATATTTTACTCAGAATAGCCTCAAAATGTCAAGTGTGTGCGTGTATGAGTGAGTGTGTGCTTGCGTGTGTGTCCAGTAACTCTAATGAGGTTGAGGAGCACAGCAGGTATAGTGGCAGGATGAAGAAGCCTTTTTATGACCATTTTAATCTAAAACATGTGTGTGTGTGTGTGTGTGTGTGTGTGTGTGTGTGTGTGTGTGTGTGTGTGTGTGGTGTGTGTGTGTGTTGATGGTCTCTTCAAAGGATCCACACCCTCATGGCCTTCTCTTTCTCCCCCTCACTGTCTCTTGGGTCATTGTGATGCTCAGCTACCATTACATTATGTTATATATATTAATATTATAATAAGAATATATAATTATCCTGTTCTCTGTGTATTTACTCCTTGTTGTTGTTTATGTATGTTTGTTGTTATGCTTTGACAACACAGATGTATTTTTAGAGAGAGAGAGAGAGAGAGAGAGAGAGAGAGAGAGAGAGAGAGAGAGAGAGAGATTTTACATTTCAACACGGGCCTGTTTCTTTGGCGGAAGTTTATTCCTTTCTACATTCCCTCCGAGCTCCTTTAGTATCAGCTGACCAACTGCCAGTCGGCTCATGAACAGACTCCGTTTGCAGTATTTAGTCATTACCTTTGATTGTTTTTGAAGAACATTGTACAAATTGTGTTTCCGAGGGTGACAACTGTCAGCTAGGAGGGTTGTTTCCATTACTGATCTTACATCTGCAGTTTTCATTTCATTACTGCTGCAGGAAATGAATCGATGTGCTCTCTCTCTATATATCCTGATCAAAACTGTGAAAGCAACTCAATTATGTTTAAACCAACTTCCTTATAGACTAAAGGAAGACTTGACAGTTTTCAGTCTCAGCCCTCATGATGAGTTGACTACCCTTTAAGATTATATTTTCAATATAGTCAGTATAACATACAATAGAGTACCCACTGCATAAATTGATGGAGATAAAAGTTCCTGCCACAGAGGGTTCAGTCATGGAGGAGGCCAAATAGAAATTGCTGTAGTTGTCAGCACAGTGGAAATATGCACATGTGGATTTGGCTTTACATCTTCAAATCTGCCGGCGCAGCTTCAACAGCAAGCTTTTGTGGAGAAGTTCTCTGTTGTGAGTGACATTTTCCTGTTCAGGTAATGTTTATCTTAATTAGCCAAAACCTCACCCCGACCAAGGTTTGTTTCATTTGCCTTAAATGAAATATGACTTAAAAAATATTGATGAATTGTGTCTTAGTGATTGTCGTTACAAGAGTAATATTTGCTGATTGACAAATGAAAATAACTGGCTACTTTTCTCTGCTTCATACATAAAATTGTGACGAGAATAAGAATTGAGGTGAATTTAAGATTTGTATATGAATGGTTTGATGCCTGTTGAGTAGGCATCAAACCATTCCTAAAGCATGTATTCTGAGAGGTTTTTGCCTCAATCTGTAGAAATTCATCGTTATATTATGAGAAGCTGCCTAGACCAGAATTGAATACTTGCACATACAGTACATATCTACTTTACTTGCACATACACTTGCGCATACAGATATACTTCACTTTTCACATACATACAATATACTTGACTTGTGCACTTTACTTGTGTATACATATGTACTTTACTTACTTGCATAAGATGTGTGAGTATGTATGTATGTATGTATGTATGGATAAGGATGTATGTAAGTATGTGCATAAGGTCTAGAGGTGCACGATTCAGAAAATGTCACGATTAAAAGTCGATTTTTAGGCTCACAATTCAATTCAAAATCAATTCTTGATTCAAAAATGATTCTCAATTTAAAAAATGATCCAGATTATGTACATGTACTTACTTTTCCCATGTGATAGTATAAACGCCATTACAAAACAAAACAAAAAATTTGAATACATTTTTGTGGAATTCTATGAATCGATTTTGAATTGGTAAATGGTAAATGTGAATGGTTTTTGCAAGCTCCTTGAACTTGGCTGCTCTTATTATATGTCAGTAGGTCTGCATATTGTCATTGGGTTTTGAACTGTATTTGTACCCCAACTTCCTAAGTGAAAGTGAAAGCACTGTTTAGGCAATCCACCATCCACCCCAACCACTGACCACATCCACATCCACACATACTCATGCACACATACATACATACTCACACATGTTATGCATGCATGTGCATGTAAAATATATATGTATGCGCAAGTGAGGTTTATATGTATGCGCAAGGGAAATATGCATGTATGCCAAATTGAAGTATATATGTATGTATATGCATGTGTTTAGTACCAGTATATTTTATTTATTTATTTATTTATTTTATTTATTTATTTTGAAAAAACAAAAGGGGACAATACATATTAATGAACATTTTCACAAATGTA
>NC_045749.1:3823678-3835740 GCF_008692095.1 Etheostoma spectabile | reverse complement strand
ATGTGTTTAGTACCAGTATACATGTATGTGCATGTGTTTAGTACCAGTATACATGTATATGTATGTGTTTAGTACCAGTATACATGTATGTGCATGGGTTTAGTACCAGTATACATGTATTTAAATGTGATTAATTTTCTACTTCTCCGTGTAATAAATCGTTAGTTCAGCCCTAACTATTTTTGTGTTGTTCCTTGAACATTTGATTCACATTATCCTACATCATTCAAGTTGTGAACAGGAACATGTAAAAGATGCACACTAATAAGCATTTTTGCGGTCAGGAGGACGCATGTGCATTTGTTTAGCGTCGCGTGGAGTCTAGTAGTAGTAGTATAGAAACATAATGCCCAACACTGTGCCCCTCTTTGTTTCCTGTGGTAAGCATTGACCTTGACATATCTCTCTGTCCATCCAACACAAAAGAACACTCATGACCATGTGCCTCATGTGTTTGTGAATGCACACGTCAATTCCCAACACAAACCTAATTTATCACCAATGTGAATGTGGCCGGTATGTTCTTACAGTCGAAAAATGCGCAGTCGAGTTACATTAAAATACATTCAGTACCAAAATGGATGGTGTTTTTGCTCTTTACAATAGCCACCATCTGCATTCTACACTACCACGGCAAACATGACAAACAGGTTTCCATGGGTCTTAGACAAAGCTTAAAACTCAAGATCTAACATGTTGCGCCAAAATTTGCTGAATAAGTCTGAATATTTTAAAAAACCGGTCGTAATTTTCAAAAGTCCCTGTAACCGCCACCTCAATGCCTCTTTTGTATTTCTTCCGTGTGTTGTAGTACTAGTACTTTCTTTCACTAGTGCAAATATGTTGCTGTATTACAACTACAAAGATTACCAACATGCAACTTATGTTGCAGCCATCAGCGTTCGTGTTTTGATTCCTTTGGATCGTACCACAGACATAAACTGTTTTATTCTTCAGCTATGGGGAAGTGTAAGGTTTACATACTAGCTGAAATAACTGAAGTACGGCTTGCTGATGTGACAAATTTTCTTTATCTAATGGTGTTAAAGTCTATAAGTCTTAAATTGACTTGTGAAACCTTCAGAGGTTAAGTTATTTAAACTATATATATATTTTGCCCCCCTTTGAATTATAACCTTCTAAATATACAATTACAACAACTATAATGAATTAGTCAATGAAATCTCAGTTAGAAAGCTGTAAGCACGTCAGAGGAACTGATATTTCACCAGTAAAAGACTGTTTATGGCTTTTAATTCAACTTTTTTTGAATGCTTCAGAGTCAGTTTTCACACGTCCAAGCACTAAAGCCACGTTTTGCTCTCTGCTTTGGCTACGGTATAATATGATCTATGTGGTGGGATGTGTGATCACAAAGCATCTTAAGTGACTGCCGCCTGCAGCGCGAGCTGAACTATGTTCTGTGACTATGACATGATGAAGGATGGGTGACGTTCATTTCTTCTCTCCCTGTCTTTAGTCTCCTTTTGGAGTTGTTTTAGGATAACGAATCTACTGAAGTGTTGCCCTTTTAGCTCTGTGGTTTATGACGTGGAGTCAGTATATGAGAAAGGCCAAGAAAACCCTGAAAGCCGATGACATATTCCATAGACTCCATAGTCTGTTGAACCAGGGACTAATGGTGCTGATGTCAAGGATAACAAAGGGAGAGTATGAAAATATTGAGACACAACCCGACAACCCTGTCAGTGAATAAAGCCTGAGAGGAATGATATTTTAAATTTTTGCCCTGTCCACATTCATATGTTTCAGTGTTTGCAAATACCACCAAGCTTAACATTTCAGGTCACAACCTTATGTGTACCTGTCCATGCTCTGCTGTTTGTTGGCCCTGAAATACGAATTGTGATGTTTATACTTGTGTTAAAGAATAGTTTGATATTTTTTGAAAGTGTTTTTGCCTCGGCTCTGGCAGAGTTAGAAAAATAAAATCATTTCCGTTCTCATATCTGTCCGTTATGAACTCTAGCCAGCGACGTTTAGTCTTAGCACAAGACTGGACACAGGGGAAGACACTAGCATGCTTTGTCAAAAATGACAAAAGCCGCCTTCAAGACCTTTTTAAAGCTCACTATTAGTCTAGTCGTCTTGTTTTCCATACAAAAACCAATGTGAAGTGTGATTGTGTTCTTCTTATCCCAGTTTCTGACACAAGTGACTGTGTGCACATTCTTTTTTAAAGTTGACTATATGATTCAGCTCACTGCATTCAGCAAAAGTCCCAACACTGAATCAATAATGATTGCTTGACGCTCCCTGGCTTGCCATCGTCAAATGTATTGAACAATTCATCTACAATAGGCTCAACTAACAATTTTTTCATTATCAATTAATCTCACGTTATTTCGGGGATTTGTTTGGTCTCTAAATGTTTAAAATCCATCCCAGTTTTCTCAAGTAATGTAGGCTTTAAATGGCTTTTTTTTTGTCGTCCAAACCCAGATATTTAGTTTTAACACATTAAAAAAGAAAAGCAATCTTTATATTTAAGAGGGGGCTGAAAACAAACTTGCAGAAAATCTATTTTAAAATATTTGCCGTTTTTTTTTTCCCTCGATCGACTAATGGCTTATGTTGCAGCTCTAGTCCAATCACAAAAACGGAACTTAAGGCCCCTTTTTAGATAACTAACGCCAGCGTATAGCCATGGCGCAGGTGCGTTTAGGGCATGTACAAATCCACGTCCAGAAAAAGGCTCCGTGCGCCAGGCGCATGTTCAAAGGGTTTACTTAGTGTCTTCATTAACATATGATGTGTTTTGGGCATAATATACCATAAACCAATCAGTGTCCTCTCCCCTTAAAACAGCCAGGCGTTTGGACCTTGGCACATTGTTATTATGATGGTGGATTTGCCACCATCATGTTTTTTATTTGTAATCTGTGTGTGTGTGGTGTGTGGTGTGTGTTGTGTGTGTGTGTGTGTGTGTTGTGTTGGTTGTGTGTGTGTGTGTGTGTGTGTGTGTGTTTGTGGGGTGTGTGTGTGTGTGTGTGTGTGTGTTGTGTGTGTGTGTGTGTGGTGTTGTGTGTGTTTGTTGTTGTGGCAGTTTCATACTGTAGTGTTTGATAAAATAACAGTGAATGCTGCGCTGTTGACTTTAGGACCATTTTTTTTGTTGGTCCATGGCGCGATCACTCCCACTGGCCTCACCATAGCATACGCCAAGATTCACCTAACCCACCTCCCTGTAGACCAGCCATGCCCATACGTAAAGAGGGGTTCAGGTGCTTTGCTATTTAAACGATGGGGGGCGCTGGACAGGAAATTGACCACTGCTTCGTTCTTAAACTAGAAAAGACTTTGCAACGGTTGCAAGATAGGAACCTCGATTGAAGATTTGAACATTTTGGCGCGTCGCGTGTCTAATTTTTTAACAGTACATATGGCTAGGCTAAGTGCTTGATGTTCGAAACAACGATTTTCTGAGAAATAATGTCAGTTGTTTGTTTTTTAGGGGGGTGTGGAATTATTTTGGGCTTTTGGATTTCATTCTCAGTCATTTTTACCAGTATCAGTTCCAGTAGGTGCAATGACTCAAAGTCTCTTGTAGCTTACATTAATTTTCTGGTGCACCTTTTGTTTTGTGCTGAGGCCAGTGCTGATTTACCAGTGTGAGCATGTTTTTCTTGATGCAGTAGCCAATTTTAATGGCCTCTGTGGGGAACACGGCCCTTTTTATGGTTAACTGAATACCACTCAGACACGTTTTTCCTCCCTCCCTGGAGACTAAGCCGTAAGAAAAACAGCTGAGTACAGGGGAGAAAGCCAGGTGTCTCTTTAAGACGCAGTCTGGTGCTGCCGTGGCTTAGAAAAGGAGACGAGAGAGAGTATTGAAGGCAGCCGATGGGGGTTGGCAGGCCGCTGCTGACTGAGTTGCGAGGCAGAAATGTGACACTGAGAGCACAGGAAGTGTGCTGGCAGGAGCTACGCTAACCCTTTCGTCCAGCACTTTAGGGCTGCGATCATTAACTTTCAGTTATATATAGCTGTTCTTTATTTCTACATAAACCAGAGGGACGGCTTTCATCATCCTTTTTTTTTGTGTTCAGTATTTCTTGTCACTTGATGTTTGAAGGCCTTCTCATGTCTAATATATTCAGAACGCATGCAAGGAAGCTACTTTCTGACGTCAATGAATTCAACATTAATATGAGAAATTTGAATAGAAACCAATGCAATTTAAAGTATTAAAACTGAAACACTTGCACAACCCATTTGCTTCTGTGTATTTTTTTTGCCTGATTCCCCCCTCTACTATCCCCTCATTTCCTCCCCACTGCCACTGTATCCTCTCCTTCAGTACCCACCGCGCTGTCTTTCTATTCGTCTTTTATTTTTCATTGGGTCGTCATGTGTGCACGTTTGGCATTCACAGTTGTGAAATGATAATCAAAGATCACAGTTTTTCATGTGTGAAAAAGAAAAAAAACAGATGATAACAGTCACTCATTTATTCTGATGTCTCATACCTTCAACATTATGGCTCTCTTTTTTCTTTCCTCCTCCCAGTGTAGCACAGTGGTGATCAATCATGATCACAACCCAGACCCCCTGACGTTTGACTAGGTGATCTCACGTGTATAGTAATTCAATGTCAAAATGTCCCTAATAAATAATAATAATATACTCTAACTACGTTTTGAGAAGAATTCTATGAATTTGACATGACAACATTGCATTAGTGTTATTTATAATAATGAATAAAACAACAAGAAGTTACCAGTCGTTGTTTGATTTAATGCATTTGCACTGATTACACCTATTTTTGTGTATATTATATATTGTATTTGTATTGTAAGTAATCTAATATATGGTAAACATGTGCTGTTAATCTAACAAATAAAAAGAACAATGTAAAAGTAAAGCCTTTTATTAATTTAAGCAGATATAATTCAGGCATTGTTCAGCTGTACACAGCATTCTGGCAATATTTTTGTTGGACTGCTACTTGAATTAATCTCCACATAATGATCATCTGGCAGGGGTGGATTATTTTCCCCATCTTGTAACCCCCCAGGTGGGAACTGAAAAAGAGGAAGTGGCGGGTGCTGTATATAAGGTTTGTGTGTTTGAATGGAACTTCTCTGATGTGATTTAGAGGAAGAGAATCAGAATTGTTGTACTCGGCACTGAGATTTTTTTGATTATGCTAATCTTTCCGCTTTTTCTGTTTTCACTGTAGTGGGCTGCTCTTCAAATTTTGCATTTTTATAGGAATGAACTAAGGTGCTTCTTCCTACTGTCTTCTGAACGTGCTGCTCATTCTTCCTATGGACACAGATTGATAAGTATGTTTTTTTATTTTTTTTTTTTGCCACTGAGAGAGATTTTTTTTAGCATGTTGTTGAAGTAAGAAACAAAACATTTTAGAGAGGTGTCTTCTGGTAACCAAAACAATTATTTTCCCCTTGCGATGTGGTTATGTATGAAATTGTGTTAAAGACCGCTGATTTATTGCTGCAGTGTTATGAGGACTACAGCCCACTTTGTTAAAACCAGGTTTCCTATGGTAAAGCTGAAAGGAAGGTGTTAATCATTTATTGATTGAAGGAAAATGTTCTGCGCTATTTTTTTATGCAGTCGTTGTTGTTTTTTTCCAATGCTAACAGGCAAAGGTTTGAAGTGAGTAGGAGTGGAAACTTTACTCAGGACCAGACACAATAAACTACTAGCTCAATCAACTCGGTTCTCTAGGGGAGACATGGGAATATTGCTGTGGCCTATTCAAGCTTCCTATTCCATTACAGGCATGGTGTCCTTAAACATAACATCATGTGAATCAGTCTGTCAAGCTAATAAAGTGTAATATGGTGAGGTCTGATGATTAATTATAAGCAGGGTTCAAAATAGGCATTATCTCCCCAGCCAAATGCTGGTGAAATATGCAAGTGGCTGTAATTGTCTTCCCTTACCGCAAAGGTACAATAATGGTCATCTATGATTGGCTGGTAACATTTCACTGGTTGACGAAAGTACACTTTGAACCCTGATTATCAGCCCTTGAGACAGTTCTTACTCCCTAGATTTTAATCAACATTTCCATCTTGAGGTCAGCATTGTTGTGTTCTTTAGAGGGAACAGTTTTGCCTTTGAGGAAACCAGGATGAAATGTTGCTCAGTGATTGTTTGATCTGCCAGGCTGCAGGTCTAATAACTTGTAGAAGCACTGTAATAAATGTTGCTGGAACCTCTATAGTCTGCTGAAACTTTGACCATATTAAAACATACTTAAGTCACATTGGTCCACACAGCCCACTATATCAGGGAACATTAAGGGTGTGTGATGGCGCAGTGGATATGACACATGCCTTTTGTGCGAGATCTGGGTTCAATTCCCACTGCGAACATTACCAAGTGTCCCTGAGCAAGACACTTAAAGGAGAATTCTGGTCATTCCACCACGTAGCTCTGTTGTTTGTAAATTTGGAGTGCTGTCAGTAGAGAGAGAAACTAACCAATCGTGTCTGCCTACACCATTATCTTCCTGCTAGAGTTATCACCCGACAGGCTTAAACAGGCAAGTTTGAAATAGTGTTTTAGCCTCTAAACATGCTTAAATGTCATTACCAGTGCCTACCCTTGTGCAGTGATTCTTCCGAGTGAACCCAGTGAATCTGACTGTTGTAGATGTAAGAGAAATGCATAAAGCTGTGCTAATTCAGCTGTGTTTTAGTTCCTGTGTTGAGAGCAGTTAGAGAGCTTGGCCGTCTACAAACTACAACACAGAAAGAGATGAACAAAAATCTGTAACAATTTAATGATTAAATAGGTAGTGTCCCCCAAACTTACTAATACTTATTTTCTGAAAAATGTTTTATCTCTTTTCGGTTGTTTGTAGTTTGTAGATGGTCCCGAAGCACTCCTGCAGTATTAACACAGGAACTAAAAAGAGCTTTATTAGCATACCTTCATGCATTTCTTTGACACTACAGCAGTCATATCACTGTGTTCACTTGAAGGAATCAATTCACTTCACTTGGTGGGGGGGGGATCTTGTAATGACATTTTGAGCATTTTAGAGGCTAAAACACTTTAAAACTTGTGGTTGCTAACTCCAGCAGGAAGATAACACGGGGTAGCAGCACCGATGGTTTAGTTTCTCTCTCTACTGACAGCACTCCACATTTACAAACAGAGCTACAGTATGTGCTGGAAGCATACCGGAATTCTCCTTTAACCCCTAGTTCTCCAGAGGCATGAAGCCTCTGACATAGGTACCATTGTAAGTCGCTTTGGATAAAAGGGTCAGCTAAATGACATGTAATGTAATGTACATACACAACCACACACAGCCAACACAATCCTTTTCAAAAAAAATCCCCCAGTTATGTAATAATACAAATACACAAGGGCTTTTCTACGAGACACTCATCTGGGAACGTTCCGTTACAAAATGTATCCACATTAACTTCTTTTTTTGAAGAAGGGATAATTAACACTGCTGATCAGATTCTAAAACACCCCATAGAACCGCGTGTGTGTGTGGGTGTTTTGCGTGTGGTATGAGAGTTTCAGCATTAACACACCACAGGAGTTAGCTTAGCCACTCACCTGTCCTGCACAGCCAACACATTTATTGCTACACTGGGCTACTTCGAATGGCTAAAATACCTTTAAGCACTATCTCATGTTTGCATCAACTCAGATTTGGGACTTTGTATAACGAGCAGCACTATGAACTTTTCTTGATAATCTCCAGGGAAACAGGCATAGATATATTGGATTTAAGTGTTGTCAATTGTGAATTACACAAGGCAGGTTTGATTTGTTTAGTTTCCCGAACCTTAACGTTAACTATTAACTGTCTGAGAGCTGGGTGGAGTTGAGTCAAAAGTGATGGTAGGTTTTTCCATTTATGACAGGCCCACTACCACCTTCCCTACACCCCTGTAAAAACACAACATGTTTCTACATTGAACCACTGAATATTTCTTTAGTTATTCTAAGTTACTTTCCTAAGATCATTTTTTATAGTTGCTTCAGCTGCTGATTTTAATGTTTACTTTATAATTTACTGTGATTTTTTTTTTTTTTTTTTTCCCCACCTCTTGAAAGTCAGACCGTCTTAAATATCTTGTAACCCAGTTTGCATAGTAATCTAAAACCTGGTGCTCTCTAACCTGGTGGAGGAGGACAGTGGGCGTTACAAGGCTTTTCCCACCACACGCCGCGCAGCAGCCTAGTCATATGAAATATGGCTTTTGTCATAAAGTGAGCATTTTTCCAGTGTAAACAGCCATTTTTGGATTTACTATCATGTTTCCTCAATATGCCAACAATGACGGAGACACACGAAAATGTTGTTGCCACCAACGCTGTAATACTGAAACGTGATATTTACTCAGAATAGCCCTCAAAATGTCAAGTGTGTGCGTGTATGAGTGAGTGTTGCTTGCGTGTGTGTCCAGTAACTCTAATGAGGTGAGGACACAGCAGGTATAGTGCGCAGAGAATAAGCCTTTTAATGACCATTTAATCTAAACATGTGTGTGTGTGTGTGTGTGTGTGGGTGTGTGTGTGTGTGTGTGGTGTGTGTGTGTGTTTGTGTGTGTGTGTGTGTGTGGTGTGTGGTGTGTGTGTGTGTGTGTGTGTGTGTGTGTGTGTGTGGTGTGTGTGTGTGTTGATGGTCTCTTCAAAGGATCCACACCCTCTATGGCCTTCTCTTTCTTCCCCCTCACCTGTCTCTTGGGTCATTGTGATGCTCAGCTACCATTACATTATGTTATATATATTATATATTATATAAGAATTATATAATTATCCTGTTCTCTGTGTATTACTCCTTTGTTGTTTATGTATGTTGTTGTTAGTGCTTTGACAACACAGATGTATTTTTAGAGAGAGAGAGAGAGAGAGAGAGAGAGAGAGATGAGAGAGAGAGAGAGAGGATTTACATTTCAACCGGGCCTGTTTCTTTGGGGAAGTTTATTTCCTTTCTACATTCCCTCCGAGCTCCTTTAGTATCAGCTGACCAACTGCCATCGGCTCATGACAGACTCCGTTTGCAGTATTTAGTCATTCCCTTGTATTGTTTTTGAAGAACATTGTACAAATTGGTGTTTCCGAGGGTGACAACTGTCAGCTAGGAGGGTTTTTTCCATTACTGATCTTACATCTGCAGTTTTCATTTCATTACTGCTGCAGGAAATGAATCGATGTGCTCTCTCTCTATATATCCTGATCAAAACTGTGAAAGCACTCAATTATGTTTACCAACTTCCTTATAGACAAGGAAGACTTGACAGTTTTCAGTCTCAGCCCTCATGATGAGTTGACTACCCTTTAGATTATATTTTCAATAGTCAGTATAACATCAATAGAGTACCCACTGCATAAATTGATGGAGATAAAAGTTCCTGCCACAGAGGTTTCAGTCATGAGGAGGCCAATAGAAATTGCTGTAGTTGTCAGCACAGTGGAAAATGCCATGTGGATTTGGCTTTACATCTTCAAATCTGCCGCGCAGCTTAACAGCAAGCTTTTGTGGAAGTTTCCTGTTGAGTGACATTTCCTGTTCGGTAATGTTATCTTAATTAGCCAAACCTCACCCCGACCAAGGTTTTGTTCATTGCCTTAAATGAAATATGACTTAAAAATTGATGAATTGTGTGTCTTAGTGATTGTCGTTACAAGAGTATATTTGCTGTTGACAAATGAAAATACTGGCTACTTTTCTCTGCTTCATACATAAAATGTGACGAATAAGAATGAGGTGAATTTAGATTTGATATGAATGGTTTGATGCCTGTTGAGTAGGCATCAAACCATTCCTAAGCATGTATTCTGAGAGGTTTTTGCCTCAATCTGTAGAAATTCATCGTTATATATAGAAGCTGCCTAGACCAGAATTGAATACTTGCACATACAGTACATATCTACTTTACTTGCACATACACTTGCGCATACAGATATACTTCACTTTCACTACATACATATACTTGACTTGTGCACTTTATCTGTGTATACATATGTACTTACTTACTTGCATAAGATGTGTGAGTATGTATGTATGTAGTATGTATGGATAAGGATGTAGTAAGTTATGTGCATAAGGTCTAGAGGTGCACGATTCAGAAAATGTCACGATTAAAAGTCGATTTTTAGGCTCACAATTCAATTCAAATCAATTCTTGATTCAAAAATGATTCTCAATTTAAAAAAATGTCCAGATTATGTACATGTACTTACTTTTCCCATGTGTAGTATAAACGCCATTACAAAACAAAACAAAATTTGAATACATTTTGTGGAATTCTATGATCGTTTTGATTGGTAAATGGTAAATGTAATGTTTTTTGCAAGCTCCTTGACTTGGCTGCTCTTATTATATGTCAGTATGTCTCGCATATTGTCATTGGGTTTTGAACTGTATTTGTACCCCACTTCCTAAGTGAAAGTGAAAGCACTGTTTAGGCAATCCACCATCCACCCCACCACTGACCACATCCACATCCACACATACTCCATGCACACATACATACATACTCACACATGTTATGCATGCATTTGTGCATGAATATATTGTATGGCGCAAGTGAGTTTTTTATATGTATGCGCAAGGGAAATATGCATGTATGCCAAATTGAAGTATTATGTATGTATAGCATGTGTTTAGTACCAGTATATTTATTATTTATTTTTTATTTTATTTATTTATTTTGAAAAAAACAAAGGGGACAATACATATTAATGACATTTTCACAAATGTAATATGCCAGATTGTAGCCTAGGCTAATTTCCATCTGCAGACCCCCTGTGTATATATATGTGCAGTGTTTAGTACCAGATATATGTTTGCAAGTGTTTAGTACCGTATAATGTATGTGCATGTGTTTAGTACCAGTATATATGTATGGTTGCATGTGTTAGTACCAGTATATTGCATGTGCATTGTTTAGTACCAGTATAATGCATGTGCATGTGTTTAGTACCTATATATGATGTGCAAGTGTTTTAGTACCAGAATATGTATGGCATGTGTTTGTACCAGTATAATGTATGTGCATGTGTTTAGTACCAGTATTATGCATGTGCTGTGTTTAGTACCAGTATATGCATGTGCAGTGTTTATACCATATACATGTATGTCATGTGTTTAGTACCAGTATACATGTTGTGCATGTGTTTTTATTTTTTTGTATACCAGTATACTGTATGTGCCATGTGGTTTAGTACCAGTATACCTGTAGTGATGGTGTTTAGTACCATATACATGTATGGTGCATGTGTTTAGTACCGTATACATGTATGTGCATGTGTTTATACAGTATATGGATTATGTGTTAGTACCAGTATATGTATGTGCCTGTGTTTTAGTACCTAGACATGTTTGTGCATGGGTTTTAGTACCGTATACATGTATGTGCAGTGTTTAGTACCAGTTACATGTAGGTGCACGTTTGTGTAGTACCAGTATATGTATGTGCATGTTTAGTACATCTATATTATGTGCCATGTGTTTATTACCAGTATATATCATGGCATGTGCTTTAGTACCATTATATGCATGTGCATGTGTTTAGTACCAGTATACATGTATGTGCATGTGTTTAGTACCAGTATACATTTAATGTGCTATGTTTAGTACCATATACATGTATGTGCATGTGTTTTTAGTACCTATACATGTATGTGCATGTGTTAGAGTACCAGTATACATGTATATGTATGTGTTTAGTACCAGTTACATGTATGTGCATGGGTTTAGTACCAGTAAGTCTGTTGTGCAAGTTTTTAGTACGGGTATATCATGCTGTGCAGTGTTTATACCAGTATATCCATGGTGTGCAAGTGTTTAGTACCAGTATACATGTAAGTGCATGTGTTTAGTACCAGTATACATGTATGTGCATGGGTTTAGTACCAGTATACATGTATGTGCATGGGTTTAGTACCAGTATACATGTATGTGCATGGGTTTAGTACCAGTATATATGTATGTGCATGTGTTTAGTACCAGTATATATGTATGTGCAAGTGTTTAGTACCAGTATATATGTATGTGCATGTGTTTAGTACCAGTATATATATGTGCAATTGAA
>NC_045749.1:3809584-3823653 GCF_008692095.1 Etheostoma spectabile | reverse complement strand
TGTATGTGCATGTGTTTAGTACCAGTATATATGTATGTGCAAGTGAAGTATTTAATTCTGGCCTAGGCGGCTTCTCATATTATAGCCTATAGAGTATGCTTATGTTTAATTGAAATATAATATTTAAAAACTTTAATTACAGGGCCCATGTATTATTAAATTACTTATTATTTTGTTCATGATTTTTGTAAATGAGACTTTAATCTTCAGTCTTGTTGTTTCAATCCTCACTGATATGTCCATATTAATGGTTAGTGTAATGGATATAAGGTTGTTTAACTCGACAGCATCACAGAGGTAGCAGCATCACATAAGTTCACATTGATACCTACATAAGTTCCCATATATATAGAATTTCAGCTAAAAATATTATATATGGGTTATATTGGCACTTTTTAAGACTACTACTTAAAGCCATGCTTGTGGCTCTGTGTGCACAGCAGTGCCTTGAACTAAATCAGTAGCATGACAACGTGCTGACAATAAGAATGCTAACATGCTAATGTTTTGATACAAAAAGCCTACACTTTGGAGTATAGCATTAGAGGTGAATACAGCAGGTTGTAAGCAGTGAAAAGTAGAAACTAATGAAGAAAGAGAGACAATCTCAACGTCAGAAACAGTTGAGATTAGATGACAATGAAAGGTCACAGGTGGAAACTGGCAGAGACTGAGAAAAGGTGGCTGATGGGGGATGCAAGGATGAATACCTAGACGGTGTACACAAAACGGTATTTTTAAATAGATGAAGAGAGCAAGCACAAGGAGGAAGGAATAGAAAGGCGATAAACAAATGAAGGGTGAAGGAGAACAAGCACAAGAGAGCAAGCACAAGGAGGAAGGAATAGAAAGGCGATAACAACATGAAGGGTGAAGGCGAAGGGGGGGGGGGGTGGGATGCACGGTTGAGAGAAAGAAAGTGAGAGGGAGGAGGATGATGTCAAAATGATGCGCAGCTCAGATGTAGAGGTATTATCATCCTGGCAGCCGGATGACTGCGGTGCTGGAGCAGCGTGGCGACTTCCTGTTTGTCAGCAGCATACAGGAAGTAAGAGGCCCTTAGAGGAGTGTGTGTGTGTGTGTGTGTGTGTGTGTGTGTGTGTGTGGGTGTGTGGGTGTGTGGGTGTGTGGGTGTGTGAGAGAGTCTTTAATATGCTTCATAAACATTACATGGCATTTTACATGAACTAACCTCTGTGATCTTGGTGCAGTTAGTTCTTGTCCCCAAAGAGAGAACGGGGTTGGTGAATTAGAGGTGGGAATCTGGTCTGACGATACAATAACATCATGATACTTATGTTACAATACAATATTATTGCTATTTTAAACATATTGCAATATTCTGCGATATATTGCAATTCATTACCTTTTTCCAACTTCAATTTTTTTCCAATTTCAAATGATGTCCCCAAAAGGAAACATTGTCAACATCTGTTTTATCTAAAAAGATACATTTCTCTGGTTATTCATCTCACTTCAATTTTATTGATGCAAAATTGGATTGTCAAGCAGACAAACTGACCAACACATATAGTAAAACATCAATACTTGGTGTCTGTGTATTGGTACAGTATTGCCACGGAAAATATAGAAAATAATTTGCATCCAATTTTTTTCCCGCCCCTACAGTGAATGTTAAAGGAATGAAACTATTGGCCTGCAGGTGATTTGAAACAATTCTGATTAACAGGTTAGGTTTATCTTTACAATTATCAGTGAATAGTGTCAATGAATTTGGCTTTAACAATAAGCATGGCATTGTTGATATAATATACTGTATGTGTCTGTGCCAGTTACAGTAGTCACTAATCCACCAGGTGGGTGTGTTTCTTTGATGCTTTTTGATCTAAACCCTTTGGGGGTCGACTGAAAACTACCTGAATATCTACTCTTAATTCTTGAGTATTGGTTTGTGTACCAAACCCTGCAGGTGGGGAAGTGCTGTATCTTCTGATGTCAGTAATGGGGTTTAGCAGACTGTTTACCTTGTATATAGGTTCATTTGTTGGGCTGTTATATGCAGTTTTTTTTTTTTTAAGCCACACTCAATTTTGAAAGTGAATTCTGAGCTTCAACACAGAAGTTCTTTAAATAAGTCCAGAGTATATTTACATATATATTTTAGCAGAGTGCAACAAGTATATTAACGATACTTATTAACAATTATCAGAAAAGCACCAATTCCCAAGGGCATTAACACAAAAAAGTCAACTCAGCATCTTTCCTGCTCTGCACATTGTATGCAATAACATATATTATACGTATTTCATTGCCTGTAAGTATTTAAGTTTTTTGTTATTGCTCTGACTATACTGTATCTGTACTGTTAGTCCCTCCAGTGTTGTGTACACCGTGCAATATTGTAAGAAGCTGCAATTTTTATTTCTCCATGAATAATGGACAAATTGGAAGAAAACTTTGCCTGTTGTATCAACGACTGTTAATTTATTATATTTATATATAAAACAATGCACAAAAACAAGCCACAATTTCAACAGTGGAAAAGAGGCATACCATCTCTGACACTCCCCTATACATTTTCTGAAGGGTTGTTTTGAACCCTGAAGATGTGTCTAAGCTGTTACAGGAGCTAGAAAGTCCTGATTTGTTGCAGAGTGGAGGGATGATGAGCAACCACCATAGCTCAGCGTTATAATCTGTATTCAGCAAAACTGAATCAGAATCAGAAAAATATGTATTGTTAAGTAAGTAACACTTACAAGGAATTTGCTATGGTTGTTGGTAGAGATGTTCTGACACCAGTATGGATAATTGTGGGATGTGCAAAAGTTCAGGATATATAGTATGTACAGAGGCCAGGTGTATATAGTCCAGGGTGTAGGTTTAAGAGTGGAGTTCCGGGGCCTTGGTAGTAAGGGTTTTGGTCCTGTTGGACCTCAACCTCCTGCCAGAGGGGAGGGGTTCAAACAGTTTGTGTCTGGGGTGAGAGGGAATCGGCTACAATCCTTCCTGCCTGCCTCAGGGTCCTGGAGAAACGGGGGATTGCAGCCAGTCACCTTCTCAGCAGAGCAGATGATACTCTGCAGTCTGTCCTTGTCCTTGGCGTTGGCAGCAGCGTACCAGATGGTGATGGAGCAGGTGAGGATGGACTCAATGATTGCAGTATAGAAAGGCACCTAGTCTTTGGCAGGTTGCACTTCTTCAGCTGCCGCGAGAAGTTCATCCTCTGTGCTTTTTTAATGATGAGCGAGCTGATGTTCAGCTCCCCTGTGACTTCTGACTCTACATTTTACCCTGTACTAATGTCTTGCTGTTTTCTGTTGTTCTGGTCTCAAAACATCTTGCCAAAGGACTACAGTTGAAAATCAACCGTCTGGTTAACACTGGCACATTTACAGAAATGTTGTCTTTTATAAAAAGTGTTGACTTTGGAGTCACCCAGGGTGATGGGGAGGCGTGTGGGGCTGGGTCCACAACCATGCATTTAGCTCCAGGTTGTTCTGACTGCACCAGGTCACCATGTGGTCTATTGTCCACCGTCTATCGTGGTCTATCATGACTGGAGGTGCAGCTGTTGGTGTACAGGGTGAAGAGCAGAGGGGATAGGGCGCAACCTCGAGGGGAACCGGTAGTCTGGCCATCACCAGACCAAGCCAAGCTCAATAGATTAGAGATTGAGCATTGGTCTGGGGAGTTTGCTTTGTATTTTCTCTGCACAAGAAGTGTGACCAACCGGCAGCCGGTCTAGAGAACAGAGTCTAGAGAACCGGTGCTTATGGTCATAGAGTCAGAGACGTGTTTCCCCTGCTTCACACGCTGCTTCCTGTCAGACAGGAAGTGTGTGATCCACCTGCAGGTGGAGTCAGGCACGTGCAGCTGGGAGAGCTTGTCCTGCAGAAGGGTTGGGAGGATGGTGTTGAAGGCAGAGCTGAAGTCTACAAAAAGGCCGTATTGACTGTGTCGTCTACAGACCTGTTGGATTTGTAGGTGAATTTCAAGGGTCCAGGAGTGGGTAGGTGAGGGTTTGGGGGTGTGACAAAACAAGACGCTCAAAAGACTTAATAACCAGAGGTAAGGGCCACGGGTCATTCAGTCCTGTGATCCTTGTTTTCTTGGGGACCGGGATGATGGTGGAGGACTTGAGGCAGGCTGGTACGTGGCCTATCTACAGTGAGGTGTTAAAGGTGTCTGTGAACACTGAGACCGCTGATCAGTACAGGGCTTCAGGGTGGAAGGAGAGACAGAGTCTGGTCTGGCTGCTTTGTGGGGTTTTTGTTTTTTTAAACAGCCAACATGTATTTAAGGAAGTGAAATGAACAAGTATTACCACTGCTTCCTGTGAACAAAATGTGTCAACTTTGTATTTACTGAGAAAGATTCATGGTCACTTACACACAATGAGATTCATCTCGTAAGGAAATGCAGCTTAAAGAACTTTGTCAGTAACATATTTAGTGGAATTAACTAAATATGAGTTGCACACCACACAGCATGAGAACCACTGCAGGTTTTGCATGGGAAAGGTCCATCCGAGAATATTTTTGTCTGTCTGTCTGTACTGGAGGTGGAAGATAAGGGTACATTTTTGGTTTATGGGGACACCCTGAAACTGTCTCAACAAGGACCTCAGTCAGTACTGCATCTGCCAAAACATCTCACAATACCAATTTCTAATTTCAATTACTCTAGTTTAAGTGTATTGTATTGTGTTGCTACATAGCTGGCAGGTAGGGCTGTGCAAGAACAATTACACACTTGTTAATGATCCATTTGAATGTGTGTGTGTGTGTGTGTGTGTGTGTGTGTGTGTGTGTGTGTGTGTGTGTGTGTGTGTGTGTGTGTGTGTGTGTGTGTGTGTGTGTGTGTGTGTGTGTGTGTGTGTGTGTGTGTGTGTGTGTGTGATCTTTCCTCCAGGTTGCGGCATCCAGTGCAAATAGAGTAACGTGGAGAGAGGAAGATGCCAGGCCCTCCTCCCCCACCACCCCCAGGGCCTCCACCTCCTCCCACCTTTGCTGTTGTAAGTCATCCTAGCTTTCTGTCTGTCTGTCTGTCTTTCCGCCCCCAGACAGAGGCTGTCCTCTTGACCCTGCTCAGCAGAGACACCTTGTGGATAAATGATCTTATCACATATATTTACCTGTTTTGACGGTGGGATCTTAAAGTGCTTATATTATGTTTTTTGGCTTTTTCCCTTTCCTTTATTGTGTTATATATTTTTTTGTGTGCATATTATAGGTTTACAAAGTGAAAAAGCCCAAAATCCCCCCCCCCCAAATGGACTTACCATGTCCAACAGAAAACACTGTTCACAAACTGCTCCAAACAGGTCTATTGTAGTCCAGCCTTTTACTTCCGTGACAAACGTGCACCACTTTGTAACGCACGTTATAATGCTCGCCTAGCTGCTAGCGTGGCACGCCCTCATACGCTCATGCTTCTGACTGGCTAGTAGTCCTTACCTAGCTACTGCGCATGTGTGACTCAGAGCTGGAATAGAAGTGTGATGCCTCACTCTGTAGCTAAAACGGGGAGCTCAACACACAGGGTGAAAAGAGGAGTTGCAGCAATGTGCAGTATAACAAAAATATGGTGTTTTTTGATAATGAATTCATGTAAAACTCTTCTGATATAACCTCTAAATACAATTATGAACCTGAAAATGAGCATATTATGAGCACTTTTCCATTCTCTTCCTTCATTTGTCTTTCATTCATAGTTTTACCAACACACTCTATCATCCCTAACGATATTAGAGTTTGAATTGATTGAACACAGAAAGATCAAAAAAGTAATTATATATTTCCTTATTTCTGGGTGTTTTTTGCAACTATACGCTGTCATAGTGACTGTCTGTGTGTTTGTGTTTCAGGCCAACACAGAGAAGCCAAATCTGAAACGTTCAGAGCAGGTTGGAAGGAACGCTCTGTTGTCTGACATCTCTAAAGGCACCAGATTAAAAAAAGCTGTTACCAATGACCGCAGTGGACCTTTACTGGACAGTAAGTCAAGACCTCTTTAACAGCACTCATTATCTTTACTGAAAGGGAAAGTTAAGTTTGTAGCTAGGTAGGTCACACTTACTTAAAATACAGCAGGGAAGTAAAACAACAAGTCACTATGACACAGTACAACTCCAGACACAGACAATAGTTTACTGGAAAAACAATTCATGAAGGGATAGTTAAAGGACTAGCGGGACACAATGATTAATGCACCCCCATTGTCCTGGATGCCCAAATCACATCTTTATCCAAATGTACAGCAAGACAGAGTATATTAAATGTAGAAAATGTATCCTGTAAATGAACAGTTCATTCAACATTTTTGTTCATTCCCTTAGAACCCAAAGGAGGAGGCGGTGGAGGCGGTGGAGGCGGTGGAGGCGGTGGAGGCGGTGGAGGCGGTGGAGGCGGTGGAGGCGGTGGAGGCGGCGGAGGTGGAGGAGGAGGTGGTGGGGCTCCTGCTGGTTTAGGAGGCCTGTTTGCAGGAGGGATGCCAAAACTGAGATCTGCGGCAAACAGTGGTAAAAATGGTAAAGAAAAAATCCTTAAAAAGTTGTTTTCTCTTTGTGCCTGCGTGGGTTTCCACCAGGTGCTCCAGTTTCCTTCCACAGTCCAAAGATTGGTTGTGCAGGTTAGGTTATTTGGTGACTCTAAATGGCCCATAGGTGTGAATGGTTATCTGTCTCTGTGTGTCAACCCTGTGATTGACTGGCGACCTGTCCAGGGTGTCCCCCGGCTCTCGCGTAATGTCAGTTGTTAATGGTTCAATCCCCCTTTGTGACCCTCAATGATAAGTAGGTTTAGCTAATAGATGGGTGGATAATAATAATAATAATAATAATAATAATAATGATAAAACACAGAAAGCACACAGTTAATGACATGTTTAAAATATAATTTTTCTCTCATCCAGACTCAGGACCCAGCAGAGGACCCGTGTTCCCACCAGGAGGCCGGTCTTTTGGGCCCACCCCCTTCGGTGGTGGTGGAGGCTCCGCTGGCCCCCCTAAACTTCCAGGGGCCCCTGCTGCTGTCCGTAGCAACGTCCCTGATCTTCCCAAGGGCCGGCCAAGTTTCTCATCCAGACAAGACACTCCAGGAGGCCCCCCTCCTCCTGTACCCAACACACCTCGACCAAACCAGGGCTTCCAGCCTCGTGGGGGCCCACCTCCACCATCACTTCCTGGAGGACCCAGGCCCAGCCCGGCTTCCGGACCTCCCCCTCTTAGTTTTTCACCAGGGAGGCATGGAACTCTCCCTCCCCCACCAGGAGGCTCCGCAACTGGGCCAAGACCAGGATTCTCTGCACCTGTTCCTCCACCCCCAAACAGCAGCCGACCCTCCTTACCGCCCACTCCTGGAGGGAGGCCTCCACTTCCTGACGACCGGCCCCCCCCACCCCCAGCTCCTCTGGGGGGTCGTCGGCCATCTATGCCCCGCGACATGCCCCCTCTTCCTCCCTCTGTTAATTCCAAGCCTTCCTCCTCTGTCTCTTCCTCCCCTACCCCTCGTCCCTCAGTGGGTGGGGGGGCTCCTCCTCTCCCGCCAGGCCGACCAGGCCCCCCTCCTCTCCCGCCCTCCCCAGCTGGAGGGGATGACACCCCTCGTCTGCCCCAAAGAAACTTATCACTCAACAGGTACGGGTAAAGTTTTTTTTGCTCCTGCCGTTAAGAGATGAGTTGCATTAAAGCCAGGCATGTACGCAGCATTTCCCATCAGGCATCAGATGCTGAATGTTCTTGATAGCCAGATCTACTTTGGCGGCTGTGTCAGAGTTTGCATAGATCATTCAGTAGCTCTTATGTGTTGCTGCAGTTCACACAATGTGCAAACTTGTTCTTGTAGCTTTTCTAAAAAAGAAGAACAGTTCCCTTTGTAAAAAACCAAAGTTGTTTGGACACAGGTAAAATAAAGTTACTTTTTGGGGGGAGCTGCCCATTGTGGAGTTGAGGTAGGTGAGGTATGTTCCACCTCAAATTTCCTTCGGTATATTTGATTTTAAATATAACAGTTTGTTCTTCAAAGCTGTAATGACATTTGAAAAGCAACTGTACTATGAGTGGCTCTTTTATTAGTGATATTCTTTTTTTATATTGTTTTTTTACCACAAATATTGTATAGCACAAAGTTCTGTTTCTCTTGCCAGCCTTGGTCCAGCTCCACCACCTGGTCGGACAGGACCTCTCCCACCTCCACCAAACGAGAGACCGCCATCTCTTGGAAGGAACCCGTCCTCCACACGCACAGGTGAACAGCCTTGATTGATTAATTGAACTATGGGTTACCGCTGCATGCAAACCATATGAAAAAGATTTTTTTTTTTTTTTACGTTTACCAACCACTTCCGGATTCGCTCTAAATATTGCATGAGAAAGCAGGATCTAGGAGGTAGGAGGTAATTTAAATGATAACATTTCCATTTTTATTTCTATCTCCAAAGGACCTCTTCCTCCCCCTCCTCCCTCAGGTCGAAGTGTGGGAGGGGGCAGTGTGAGGTCGTCACCAGCTCCTTCTCCTATTGGTCGGCCAGGCCCGGAGCCCCCTCGTGGAGGACCCGGGGGTAGACCTCCCCTCCCTCCAGACAGGCCAGGTGTTGGAGGGGGCCCTCCTCCTCCTCCACCACCCATGGGTAACGGCTTCCAAAACTCTCACCACAACCAGATACAGGGTGAGTAAAATATTATAGCATTTGTGGGGGAATGAAGAGTACCCAATGTCATTTGTGGGACAAAAATGCCTTGTAAATACTGTATGACTGTGTGACATGGAGGACGAGGAGAATGCAGCAAAAGTACACATAAAGTACATTTACGAAAATAAAAACCATATAATTTAACCAAACAGGGGTCTAATATATAAATCCATGTTTCTGGTGGTAACTTTATATGAAGATAACACACTCTATGCCTTGTAAGAGGATTGAATAATGTTTTCATAGACTGTTCGGTCCCAGTCTCTAGAGGAGAAATCCGTTGCCCTCAGTGTTGTTTTTACCACATGAGTTCCAATGTGTTCAGCTATGGCAGAGAAACCCAGTGACTTCCCGTTGTGTTGTTTTTATCCCATTGAAGCAAGGGAGTAAGTTTGATTTGGAAGGCAGTACGGACAAGAAGTGACAATGGGTCCTAAAAGTCTTGCTCCAGAAAAATCTGACAGGTTTTAATCGTGTTTCCTGAAGTCACAATATTTTGTGACGTTGTAGTGCTTTAAAACAAAAAACAAAATTATTGTACAATTTTTTTTTTTTTTTTTAGTGTCAAACTTGGAAATTACTGACTGAAATCTGTAAATTTAGTAATACAAGTTGAAATTTTGGTTGAAATCAGGTACCACTTCTCATGTTGATACATTTGGGACTGATAAAGGCACAAAAAGAACAATTTTTGTTTATCTTACTTAATTTTCATTATTGTATTAAGTTTTCTTCAAATTGCCCTGCACCTGCTGGCTCCTGTGAATAACCATTATGTTGCTAATCTGTCTTTTGCATGATGTCAAAATCAGAACAATCCTGTTTAACATGACAAACATGATGGGCTGAGTGCTTGTATTATGGGAGTTTCTTTTCAGTTTGGTGGAGACGGACCCTCTGACCTTAATTTCTTTAAATTAACAGATGAGTGGGAGAGTCGGTTCACTTTCCATCCAGTGTCGGACCTTCCTCCACCTGAGCCCTATGTGCCCTTCCAGAAGACCTACCCCAGCAAGATTGGAAAGACTGACGGCAGAGGTCAGACCGAAACACACACTCTCTCTCACACACACACTCTCTCTCACACACACACACACACACACACACACACACACACACACACACACACACACACACACACACACACAAAACGTGTATCTCATATCTCCAACTTGTTTGCCATGAACAAAAATACAGAACCCGGATTTCAGCTTGACAACAGACACTGAGTTTTCTCAAGTAAAATTAGCCATAAAATCACAATTTCTTTGTTTAAATATGAAAATCTTTAATTATCTAGATTTGTTTATGAAAAAAGGGACGACGCACATTAATCAACATAAGTACAAATTCCAACATCTACAGTAAATGTGCCAGATTTAGCCATACGGGCTAATACATGTGCAGTCCCTAGCAGGTTGATAGCTTAAAACAATAGATACGCTACAACAATACAGTACACACACATAAAAAAAGAAATACATAGGCAAAGACAAGTACAATGACACAACCACTATTCCAGATCATGACAACTGGCATGTTGATGGCATGAGAAAAACATAACAAGCAACATACACAGTAGACACAGGTAAAAGTGCATAGACACACACATTAGATTGCACCAACAACACATAAGCACACACAGAGACACTACTATTGCAAGACACACAGTAAGACAAACACAGTATTCTGAAATATGCAGGTTTAAATTACTTAATACACACAACCAAATTGAAAAGTACTGTCTATGGTAAATACAGCCACAGTCCCAGTGGACTGGGACACAGTGCTACCTGGTGGAAGATTATTGAATCTACTCTGGGACGCTAAGGACAACATTAATTCCTCTATGTCTTTGCTTCTTTCCAGGACCTGGTAAAAAGGAGAGAGGAGCTCCCCCTCTTCCTCCTATACCCAGGTGAAGAAGAAGTGGCAGCAAACCCAACCCCTAGAAATACTTTTGCTGTTCCCCAACCTTCCTCCCTCGTTCTCTCTCTCGGTTGCTCTCTTTGTGCTTTTACCTGCGGCATGTGGTTTTATCTGTGGACTGCAAGATGTAAAATGGACCTGAAGTATGGTTGACCAAGTGAAAATACAAACTCACAAAGTGGAGTTTACATCATGTGCCTATGTAGCAGCAGACTGGCCGCGTTGAAAGACCAAAGCCTGTTTATACTCCAGCACACTCAGTTCAGAGAAAAATGTGTTTTACAGCCATGCTGTGGCTGTAAAAAAAAAAAATAATAATAATAAACACTTTCTGCTGGAGTTTGTCGACCTGATTGCTGTGAGACAGAGTTCACTTATGAGCAACAATATTTCCAAGAACCTCAATCCACATTGACTTTATTCCATTAACTAACCTTTTCATCCCTTGCTTATAGTGGTTGATACATTCCCTAGATTGCTTGCTAGATAATATATTTTACCAACCAGCTACACATTTAGAAGAGAATACACACTCTTACTTGACAAATAAACCAGCATGTAGCATGTGTGACTTCCCCAGCCTGTTTACCCAGCACAGACAGCATTAGATAAAGCTAAATGATCATGTTATTGCAATATTATTGTCAACATTGGAGTCCCAGGGTAACAGTGCAGGGCTACCAACCAACTAGACTGTGTTGACAAGCTGTTTGTCTCCTTTTGCTCCAGTGTTTCCCTTGTGCCTTTTTTTGTATTCAGGATTGTATCTTCAGGCTGCTTAAAAAAATTAAGGGAATTAGCCTTTTGTGCCTTAAATTATGTATGTATGTCTGTTAAGATGGATTGGATCACCTCTGCTGATAAGTAATGGAAAAACCGAAAACTTGATTGCCACAACATTTAGAAAACTTAGAATAGCAAAGTGTCTTAATTAAAACATCGACACATAGAAAGACATGGAACCAAACTAAAAATGGCCACAACCTGTTGCCATGGCTGCATAAAACTTCAGGGGAAATGCACGTGTTTAATTTGCCAAAGCCACACGTGCCTTTAAATTATGTATACTTACATCTTTTTGTTTCTGTTGGAACCACTGAACGGTACTTTTCATTTGATTGTTAAATGTTAACATGAGCATGCACTTAATGTTTTTGATTGAGATTTTTTTAAAGGACATTGTGTGGTGTGACGGCAGCATTGGTTTACAATATAAGTGATTCTGATTTTGCTCTTTTGTTAAAGTTGCATTGACTTACTATGAAGGACATGTATGTATCTGTATCAAGTGGTATTGAAGGACTGTAATATTTTAAGTTATGTTTCAGAACTGTGCAGTATTAATTTTTAGTTTTTTTGCTTCACCCAGCACTGCTCTGAATGGTCTTTTGTATGAGGGATGTATTATTCATGTGTTTGACCATCATGTGTTGGTTAAAGAAATATTTTCTTAAAGACAATCATATGGAAGTAAACCTATTCACATCAATAAATAAAATGCTTTATGTGCTTTACCTGGGGTGAAATGTACTTTTACAGGACGATACAGATAGTTGTGCACAAAAGATCACCGGCAAGCAGATACAGTGATTTATTATGTATTATCAGATTAAAAAAAATAATAATAATATAATATACATGTTTGTGCAATAAAGCTGGACAATACATCAATTCAACACTGTGTCATGATATATAGAACATTGAGGTATCATGTTATATCATATGATATAGCTTAAGATAAGATAGACTTTAATAATCTCACACTGGGGAAATCCGCTTGTTACAGCAGCTCAAAAATAAATTCACACACATCAGAATATCACAAATACACAATAAATAGACATGGGACAAATATACAAAAAGTATAAGATATAGAAAAAATAGAATAAGTTATAATAGTAATATGTGCACTATAAACAGACCTGTATACACAGATATACAGATGAGTAAGGTGCAGATGAATAGAAATGAGATTGCACAGTAGGAGGTGACACAGAGTAATAAATATATAAATATGCACAGTGCAGATTATTGTCAAGTGTGGCTCATGTTACAGAATATACTAATGGGTCTGACTGCTGCTGGAATAAAGGACCTGCAGTGGCACAACTTGCACTGAGGGTGTAGCAATCTGCTGCTGCTCAGGGAACTCACTCGTGTACTCGTTCAATCTCAACTGCTGTCATTTGTAAAACTTTCACTAGTCATTCCAATCATATTGTGACATTATTGTTTTTGAGGTATTACAGGGATTTTTTTCAATGCTAAACAACGGTGATCACAACTGAAGCCACCATGTGGCAGGAAGGCCCAATGATGGTTTGCTTCGCAACACATCACCCATTGGCCCATACAGCATAGAAAGACTTTCCTCGAACAGCTCTGCGCTGAGCTAGTGCCAGCAGAAGAAGGGGAACCTTAAACCCTTAAGTTATTTTGTGATAGTCTGCAATATTGTGGCTTTTCACCACTCTGCAGCAGTCACAGTGGTTTACAGCACATTGTAGATGTATGGTGTTGTATCTGCCTCCATATCCCCCCCTTCCTCAACCCAATAGAAGAGCTTTTTCTCTGCCTGGATGTGGATAGTGTATGATCACCACGCACATGACCAATTGTTGCTATTGGAAACTATGAGTGCTGGATGTGGGGACATGAGTCCAGAGGTCTGCCAGGGATGGATACGGCATTTCTGAAGGTTTTTCCCCAGGTGCATGGCAAGAGAGGACGTCAAATGTGATGTTGGTGAAAACTTGTGGCCTTCCAAAAAAGCCTTTCGGATCTTTTCCTGTATATACAGTACAGTATGTGTTCACTAACAAGAATAAAACAATACATCTGCTTAGGCTTTTATCTGAAATTGCAATCATCAGTGTGTGATATGCACCAGGCTGAAATACAAATTGTTTTCAATGTGTGGTTAACAGTTTAGACAGCAGTGTGTTAGCATTTGAACAAAGTGCTGTAAAGCCACAGAGTTGTGAAGGTTGTGGTTAAAGCCATGATGTAAGTGTGTAGAGTTTTGCAAACTGTGTTCAAGCAGTGAAAAACAAACTGGAGTTTGTCCACATGAACTGCTGCTGTGCAGACTGTGGTTAGAGTTTTCCACATGTGGCTCAAGTTGTGCACACTGTTGTTTATCAATTATAAAAACATTTATTTTGTCATTGTCATTCTTGGCATCTCCTGGCGGATGTACTGGTTTAGAATTCTCTTAGAGTTCTCTAAAGGTTGCAACGTTAGGGGAACGTTCCCTTAACGTTGCAACCTTTAGAGAACGATAGGGGAACGTTCCCTTAGCGTTACAACCTTTAGATAACGTTAGGGGAACGTTCGCTGTAACCATAAACAAACATCAACATTAAGAAAAGAGATTATATTCCCCTAACCTTTAAAAAAACTAACACCCATACCATTTGTGTGTATGTATGTACTGTAAATACACACACACGTACAAAAGTTATATTAGTAGGAATGAATGAACA
>NC_045749.1:3807996-3809574 GCF_008692095.1 Etheostoma spectabile | reverse complement strand
ATGGCATTTCAAAACTTTAATATTCAAACAACTACAAAATTACAAAAAAGATAAAGATGTAGTGCCAGATGCATAAAGATGTGTTTGTATGTCATTGACATTTTAAAAGGCTTTTTAGAACAAATTACTTTAAACTTTAAAACAATCTAACACCCAGCAGTGTGTATTTTTCTTAGCCTCCTTGTTCAACTGCAACGTTTAAATTAACTACCAGACAAAAATTACATCCTGAGAAAAGTGGATTTTGAAGGCATAGCTCCACAGACCTCCATTCATTCTGCATTTGCCCGTGAGCACCCTCATATAACAACACATTGAATTTATATGGTGCTTTTCATGAACTTAAAGCTGCTTTACTGGGCAGCAACCAGAGTGGAACTACAACCACCTCAGAATCGGAAGTTTTCCTAGAGTGGAACTTCTTTCCTTATTAGACAATCTCTGGTAGTAGTCCTTACCTTGTTAGTGCGCCTCCCAACAAAGATGAAATAGAAGTGTGATGCCTCACTCTGTAGCTAAAACAGAGACTGTTGGAATTAATTTGGTATTCATATTATAGCTATTATACTGCTCTAAAATACATAAGGATCTTTGAGGAGCAAAGTTTTAATCGTTTCCCTTGTCACATGAATGCAGCATCACATCGCACGTTTTTATCCAATCACCGTTAGAGTTTGAAGCGTATCTCTGCGATGATTGGCCGAATTGTCTGTCACTCATTTTTCTAGGGCGTTGCCATTCTGGGCAGATTCAGGAGCACTGGACCAGAGCTTCTCCCTCTAAACGGCAAAACACTGGCTTGTTTAAACAGCGAGACAAATAAATGTTGTGCATTTGTGAGCAGCGATGGTCTTCTAACAGAGGTGAGCACACCATTTCTAACCAAGTCATATCTAATTATATAGTAATGCCAGATGTTCAAGAATAGCTTTCCGCGCCCTCCTGTTATGTCCACCGATGTTTTTAGCATGCACCTTGCCAGAGCTAACGTTCCTCTGGCAGTGACAATGGTGTTGTCATGGAAAGCAGTTGGATTCTCAGGCTGTTTAACGTGCCATAACATTAATTTAACTTTGCTACGGTGTCGTTAGATAGTAGAAATCTGCTGTCATTGAGTTAAGCGTGTTGCTTTGAATGTGCTTTAGCTAACGGTACGCTCATGCACAGGGGCGTAACTAGCTAGCTAGCGGTTAGGGGCCCCCCTCCGTTACTCAACAACCTCCTTTTCTTCTTTTTGATCCTTCCCCTTAAATATTTGAATAATCTGTTTTCGTTTTGGTTCCGCCCAATAGGACATTACAACTTAAGCCTTCAGTTGCTCTGCTCTCTATTATTAAACTGTATATTTATATGGTATTAATAATATAACCAGGGTTTACAAAATGTGGACAATGTGACATCCAAAACAAAGCAAAAGAAGGATTTCCAGAGGTCAATATAACAACAGAAAGCTTATCAGTGGGGCCAAATAATAGCCAAACTAAATTTGGGTAAATAACAAACAGAAGACAAAAGACGCAAAACATGGTACAGAGAAGACAAAAACCAATAACAAATGAAAATATGCACACAATAAAA
>NC_045749.1:3792837-3807986 GCF_008692095.1 Etheostoma spectabile | reverse complement strand
AAAAAAAAAAAGCTTTTAAGAGGGTAGCTCTCCTGGTACAGTGTGCACCCCATGTACAAAGGCTCAGTCCTTGTTGCAGCAGCTGCAGGTTCGATTCTGACCTGCTGCATGTCATTCCGCCTCTCTCTTCCCTTTCATGTCTAAGCTATCCTATCAAATAATGGCCTAAAAAACTATAAAACAGTCTTTCCTGGCTTAGGATGGGCCTTTTGGGGGGGCAGTAAGCATAATCGTGCCACATTCAGTAAATAAGTAATGAGTCTGTGTTACCTTATTTAACAGAAATCTATGCATTTTCCTGTTGTTTCTGACATTTTGATAAACAAAAATGTATATTATGCTTGAGTAAATAATACCCCAGTTAACAAAACTAGTTAAAAAAATTAAAATTGAAATAAATCACTAGGAGAGTCCGGTACAGCCTGACTCTGCAATAAAACTAATGTACTCTTATATTCTAGTTTATGTTCTGCTTATTCAAGGGTTGTTTGGTAAATTGCTCTTAAACACCTTCAGAGAAGATTTGAATTGCTATTATTATTCTCAATTCTTGTCATTTTGGTTCTGGGGATTTTCCTTTGGGGGGCGCCAAATTCCTCTCTGCAGGAAAAACCTTGAAACAAAATAAAAACCTTGAAGTAAAGAACAATAAGAAAGAAAGAGTGACCAAAATGAGTTTTGTAAAGTGATATAAAAGAGTTCACTGAATCTGCAAGCCTTCTCTCCTCAGGGAGGTCATTCCAAAGTAAAGCGGTCCTGATGGCCAATAGGGCCCCATCTGAGGTCTAAAGCTGTGCACTGGCTCATCTGGGCTCAACAGCTCTGCTATATAGCTTGGAGCCAGACCCAGAGGAGCGTTAAGTGATCAATAAAACCTTAAAATGAATTCTAAATCCAACAGGGAGCCAATGGAGAGAAGCCAGGATTGGGGGGGGGGGTGATGTTGTTTGTTAAAACCAGTGAGAAGCCCACCTGCTGCGTTCTGATCTTGCCTGTTTTCACCTACTCCTGCGACTGATGTTTTTCCACCCTTTCTATCCGCCAGAGTGCTGATACTCCCTAGCCATCATCTCACCACTCTGACCCCAAACCCATCATCACCATGGAGACCACCAACAGCTATGTTCTGATCCATGGGAAGAACATATCCCACAATACCCTCACAGGTTCTGCTATGGGGCCCCACATGTCCATCGACAAGCTTTTCCCGGCTCTCCTTGAGTGCTTTGGCATCATATTGTGTGGCTACATAGCTGGCAGGTAGGGCTGTGCAAGAACAGTTACACACTTGTTAATGATCCATTTGAATTGGTGTGTGTGTGTGTGTGGGTGTGGGTGTGGGTGTGTGTGTGTGTGTGTGTGTGTGTGGGTGGCTTCAGTTGACCCCCTAAAATGGCTTTGCTCATAGTGTGTAAATAAAAAGGAGCCCCCAATCAAATGTCTGAGTTACATAAAGACTCCTTCAGTTTTACATGTATGCAGCCGGCATATTTTGGTTCTGCTGCATGCAGGAATTTCAGAGATACCCAATGAAAATATGTATATGGCTTTAATGTATGTTTATGGTTACTTCGTACATTTCTACCCGTAGGGCAGATATCATCACACAGAGCCAGGCAAAGGGTTTGGGGAACTTTGTGTCTAAGTTTGCGCTTCCAGCTCTGCTCTTTAAAAACATGGTGCTGTTGGACTTTGGAGACGTCATCTGGGCGTTTTTCTGGAGTGTCCTGGTCGCTAAGGTTGGTGTCAGTGCGTCTGTGTGTGTGGTAAAACCTTTTTTTGTGTGTATGTACTTTCTATTTTATATCATTGTGGTTTTGAGAAGATCCTTAACATCCCTAACACCATGACCCGACTTTGGTGCTCCCATTTTGTGTGTAGGTGACTGTGTTTGTGCTGGTGTGTGTGCTGACTCTGATGGTGGCCAGTCCAGAATGCAGGTACAGCAAGGCTGGCTTGTACGCCATCTTCGCTACTCAGAGCAATGACTTTGCCTTAGGATACCCCATAGGTGAGGCGGACAGAAAACACTAAACACTAATGTAATCTATACAAATGTCAGTGATGAGAAATGTTGTATTTAAGACACAAAGAGCATGCATCCTCTCTCTCTGTGTATTATTAGTTGATGCTTTGTATCGGAGCACATATCCAGAGTACCTCCAGTACATCTATCTAGTTGCCCCGGTCTCCCTCATGCTCCTCAATCCCATCGGCTTTGCTCTTTGCGAGGTGCAGAAGTGGAAGCAGGCCAGCCATTCACACAGCACACTTGGCATCCTGGGAGTTGTAGTCCTACAGGTATTGTATATATTTGGGTTTTTGAGAATAACAAATCATAGCATGTGTAAGACACCTTTTACACCCTTTAGATGTTGTAATAATGTTTTCTTGGTTTGAGGAACGTAACGCTTGAAGTTATTTTATTTAACCCTTGTTCTGTCACCTCGCAGGTGTTGAAGAACCCAATAGTCTTCATGGTGATAGTAGGAATCATCTCCCACTTTGCCCTGGGCCAGCAGATCCCTGCTGTGCTATCACAGTTCATAGATGGCTTGGCTAACTCTTTTGGAGGGGCGGCATTGTTTTACCTCGGCCTCACTATGGTAGTTTTCTTTGTGTTGTTCAATCTTGTTTTAAGCCTTACTGTAAATTTAGGTTAATCATATTTCATTTTGATTGACCACATAATTCAGTTTTTTTAGTTAAGTATAATTTATTGTTTTAGCGATGATTAAACATTAAGGATGTGGTAAGAGTTGAGTAACCTCTCTGTTTCTGGGGCAGGTCGGCCAGCTTAGAAAACTAACCAGAGACACTGGAGTGGCCTTGATTCTCCTCATCACAGCCAAACTGTAAGAAAACTGGGATGGCGTGTGATACAATGTAGGGGGGCCTTACTTGCAGCATACTGTATATTTTATATATATATATATATATGTGACATATCGCAAAATATGCTCAGATGTTTTGTTAGTTAAACTTTCCTTAATTTTTTAATTGGTGCCTTTTTTTATATTCAGTTCAATGTTCAATTTATTCAATAAAAGAAAGTTGGAAATGATTTCCTTTGTTTTAACTCCAACAAGCAATTTGTTGTTTTTTAGCAGAATACTGAAAGCAGCAGAAATGCTGAAGTTGCATATTTTCCTCATATTGTGCAACCCTACTGTATATAACTACATATTTAGTTTTTTAAAATAATAATAGTATTTACCTCCTCCGTGACACAAAAGCAGAAAATTATAAGCTTTTAAGTATATAAGTATTTTTCACAAGGCTGTTGTATTAAGGATTTCATACATCCCTGTGTTATCTTAATTAACTAGGACTGTTGAACAACTGGTCTTCAATTAAGTTTTATGAATTCTGTCTCTCTACGTCTTCTCTCCAGCCTGGTGATGCCGCTGGTCTGTAAAGACATGGTGGATCTTCTTGATGTAGGAGTGAACAGCACGAGTGCCAACCACACTAGTTTGTCTAACTTTGCTTTCCTTTATGGAGTCTTTCCAACCGCACCTAGTGTGGCCATCTATGCTGCACACTACAACATCGAACTAGAGGTGGTAGGTACCATTGATGTAGTAATCCTACTCAAAACAGCAATTAGCAAGACATTAGTTTGTATAAGACTGAAGCAACAACATGATATTTAAAACATTATAATAAAATAGAAGAGGTTAAGAGACAATTCAAGCACCCTTTGTGTAATGCACACTTAAAAATATAGTTTTAAGCTTTGAAGCAATGCTGGAAGCGTTTTGACTTGTTTTTGAAACAAGGCATCATCATGGTGTGGCAAAATGATGAGGCAAATACCTATCTCCTGGTCAGGTCACATGAATCAGAATAAGCCATTAAAGGAACACTGTCACATATAAACAAGCCAAGAAAATTACAATTATTTGCTAGTAGTCTGCTATTTAACGACTTCAACTTAGTTGACAATACTCAGTATTCATTCCCCATGCCAGGACACCATCCAGTCACATTCTTCTGCTCCCGTTACATGTAATTGTAAATGAACAAGATTTTGTGTCAATTTCCCATTAGAAAAATAAGCACTGTCAACCTGGACATCAGATCTCTCTTCGCGCAAGGCTGTGACATATTGCAAAATACGCTCAGAGATTTTTTGTTAGTTAAAATTTTTTTTCTAGAAACTTCACATTTTTTAATTGGTGCATTTTATTTTCAATTCAACGTTCAATTTATTCAATGAGGGAAATAAGCACTGTCAACATGGACTTCAGAACCCTTTTATAAATTAAGAGAAGTTAAGTTTTTAAGTTTGGGAATTGTGTAGTAGAAACACAAGATAGCTTTGTTTGCTAATTGCCGACTAATATTTGTGTTTACTTAAAGGCCCATCAAAATTGGCGTTGCACTTTTTCATGAATATTTACCACCAGCATCAATTCCAAGTATTCCTATTGGCTTGAAATTTTACATTTCCATTCGCATGGACTGGGGTAGACGCTCCACATTCATGCGCCATCTTAAAATACGTTAGCCTGTAAGGGACATACAGGATATACTGCTCCGCCTTTTGCGTTTTTGCTGTCACATGATAAACTCACAAGTGCTGCTAATCTGCTAATGGGTATCGTCGCTTCCCGGCCACGGCCAGTTTAAAGATGGAAACATGGAGGACCACACGTGTTCAAAATCCTAATTTCACAAACTGTAGTACGTACTTAGAACTGCGTGGTGCAAGAGAGTTGATTGCGACATATGATCTCAGATCTAGATGGGAGAAATTCCTACACATTGGTCCTTTAACTGATATTTTAATATATATTATTATAATTTATATAGTCATTAGTTTCATCTGGAAAAAGGTGTAAGAGTAGGAAATATGTTTATTTCTTGGAATTAAAAAGCACCAGATACATTTTTGAAGGTCATTGTATCTATTTTAGTGGGGTTTGTTTTCTCTTTGTCCTCTCTTTAGGTAACATCGGGGATGGTAATCAGTACGTTTCTGTCTGCACCGATCATGTACGTGTCGGCCTGGTTATTAACAATCCCTCTAATGGACCCGACCCCCCTGGTGAAAGAACTTGAAAACGTTAGCTTCAACATCAGCATTGTCAGCCTGGTAGCACTGGTAAGTATGTGTGCAGGCATATCTTGGAGAATATGATTAAGAATGAAAACAGCAAGAACTATTTTTCAGTCTTCATTAGGTTAGATAACATGTAAGCAGCAGTTAGAGTTTAAGGGCAGCAAGTTGTTACTGATGTATGTGGGTCACATGTTAAATAATTCAACACTTCCCAAATTCAGAAATACAAATTGTATGATCATGTGTCTGTGTCTTCTCTCAGGTATGGACTATAGTGGTGATGTTGCTTAGCAGGAAATTTAAGAAACTACCTCACCTTTTTGCCTTAAACCTTTTCCTGGCTCAGGTCAGTCACAACTCGAGTGATCTAAAGCTTAAAACATCTTATTTATTGTATTGATTGTGAGTGTTGTAGAGCATGTGCATCTCTGTTTATTTAAATGTTTATTTATTGTTTATTTAATGTTTTTACATTGGCTCCTCATATTCACTTTCCCATTCTACCTTAACCTACTTTACTCCAGTTTTTAGTGTGTGTCAGTATGATCTTGTGGAACTTCTTGGTGAAACAAGAGGATAATCTGCTCAGCAAGATTCTCACCTTCACTCTGCTCTATGGGTCTCTGTACAGCACCTACATTTGGACAGGTAAGTGTGTGCATTTGTGAGCTGTATAGAACACATCAGTTTCCATCAATTTGACTACATTTACATTTGACTCGATACTAAAATTACCAACATGCTGGTGCTTTGTCCTGTGTTTTTTTATTTTTTTTTTTATTTTTAGGATTAATCCCTCTCTGTCTGGCCCTGACTAACAGAAATAATCTGCTGAGACTCCGACCAGGAATATTCATGATTTTGGGTTGGGGGTAGGTCAGCACACCCAAACACTTCAAGATTTTCTTTGAAAACATTTTTGATGTTACTGGGCAAAGCAACAGGCCTGCATCCAAAATCAATTTAAAAACAAAATTGACTTTGCCACATTTAAATTACTTGACTGGGATTGCATATATTAACGCATGCATAACAAGTGTGCGTGTGTGCGTGTGTGCGTGCGTGCGTGCGTGCGTGCGTGCGTGTGTGCTCATGTAGGGTTCCCTTCCTGATGGTTGGAGGTCTTCTGATATCAGGAGAGAGGACTGATACTATAGACTCTGCCTTCTTCTATGGTAGAGCTCAGGTCAGAAAAACATTTAGTCGTTAGATTTACATTATGTATTTTCGACTGGCTTCTCTTTCTTCTGCTCTGCTCGAGTCTGTTTAGCTTCTATTTAAATCTGTCAAGGAGATCTCTACTTTTACTTATAATTAGGAATTTTATATAAATCAAATGTAAAACTCAACTCAAGTAGTCCAGTAAGTTTCATTCACATTCTGTTCTTTCTTCCTCCAGATAATCAGCACTGCAGTGGTGCTTGCAGTCTGCCTGGTGCTTGGTGCAATATCTCTGATGGGCCTCAGCCAGGGGGACAGGGAGCAGAGCGGCTATCAGGCCCTGAACAGAGCTGCAGTAACAGGCATCAATGATGAGCTGAGGGCCCCTTGTGGCCTGGAGGATTCACAACAACAGTCACAGCCGCAGATGGCAAATTCCCCTGCCTGCAGCATCAACTCAGGTAGCTCTAATCTGTGTTGATACAGATGAAATCCCAATACCATTTGCCTGAAAACAAAAATCTGGACTGATTGTAAGCCAACTTTATTACAATGGTGACAGGGTTTTAGTAGAGAATATTAGCACAGTTGAAATGAGTCCTTAACTTAAACCATACAACACTAACCATTTGATGGACATATAATTATTTGTACTGTCTTTGTTGTGTTGCCAGACCTCCACAGTTTCTCTCCTCTCCAGCCCATACCTGACATGATAGCCTCTACGCAAAGGGAGCACACAAACAGCACAAGTAACAAACACTAATTTAATAATTGAATTTTCTGTCTGTTGAATATAAATTGTGACATTTTGTTTGCATGACCTGTTGGTAGCGATATCCTACATTCCATTCAGTATTGTTTCTAAATCAAGCCAAGCTAACACAGAAACCAAAGCAAGCCACCAGCAATAGTCTGCATACGAATAGTCTGCAAAGAAAAATTGAGATTAATTTTGCAGTCTTAAATTAGAATTGGCATCCTCGCCTTTGTTAGTTTGAGCACTGGGATTAAGGCATTTACTTCTAGCAAAAAAAAATCTCCAATCATCCTGGAATTTTTTGAAAGTTATGTTTCTTTTCCTCTCCAGGCCACAGTGGGACGCTGTGTGATGGGCAGCAGGAGTCTTCCTCCACTGAGCAGCCGCTGAACCTGCCGCCACCTGGGCTTCAAACCACTGATGATACACAGACAGTCCGACATGTTCTTCTCTGTCTACTGCTCTTTATCAGCCTGCTAGCGGTGAGGATACATGTGCGTGCGTGCGTGCAGTTAGCAGGAAGTACAAAAGGAGTCAGACAAACTCACACATAGGGCCTATTCTAGCCTGGTATTTAAATCCGATCTGAGTGATAAGCTGTACCTGTGTTTTTTTACCTGTCTGCAGAATTTGTTTCCCAAAATGCGTCCTCAGTGACCACTTATGATCGGATCTTACTTTCCCATTCTTGCTGGATGTACAACTTTAGTTGCTCAACAATCTGGAGTCTTCGTCGTATTTTGTGCTTTATACTTGCGCCACACATTTTCAATTGGAGCTAGGCCTGCAGTCCAGTCTAGTACCCCCACACGTGTAGAATGTGGCTTAACCTTGTCTTGCTGAAAATAGTAAGGACATTCCTGAAAAAGACTTTGCTTGGATGGCAGCATATGTTGTTCCAAAACCTGTATGTACCTTTCAACATTAATGGTGCCTTCACATGTGCAAGTTACCCATGCCATGAGCACTAACACAACTCCATACATCACAGATGATGGCTTTGGAACTTAGCGCTGATAAAAATCTGGATGGTCCTCTTCCTCTTTGGCCCGGAGGATATGACCTGATCTGACCCCGGCACACTTTTCCACTTTACATCAGTCCATCTCAGATTAGCTCGGGTGCAGAGATCCTGGCGCATTTCTGAGTGTTGTTGACACATGACTTTTGCTTTGCATGGTACAGTTTTAACTTTCAGCAGCCCACATGGTAATATCCTTTAAATAATTATGTTGGTTTTTAATGCAGTGCCACCTGAGGGATCAAAGGTCACAGACACTCAATGTTGGCTTTTGGCCTTGTCGCTTACGTGCGGACATTTCTCCAGATTATCTTAATCTTTTGATAATATTATGGACTGTAGATGATGAAATCCCTAAATTATTTGCTTTATGCGCTGCAAAACATTGTTGCACTATTTGCTCACGCAGTTGTTCGGAACCTCACCCCATCCTTGGTTGTGAAAAACTGGGCCTTTGGGGATGCTTCTTTTATACCCAATCATGACCAATTAACCTGTTCACCTGTGGAATGTGCCTAACACGTGTTTTTTGAGCATTCCTCAACTTTTCCCGATCTTTTGTGGCCCCTGTCCCAGCTTTTTTGGAACCTGCTGCAGGCATCAAATCTAAAATGAGTGAATATTTGCAACAACAGTTTATCAGTTTGACCATTAAATATCTTGTCTTTGTGTATTCAATTGAATATCGTTTAGAAACGACTTGCAAATCATTGTGTTCTGATTTTAGTTACATTTTACACAATGTCCCAACTTTGGACAAACATTGGAATTGGGGTTTGTAGGACAAAAACATTGTCACGATACTAACAGAATATGATAATAACATCCAAAACGCATGTTTCACTCAGTGGTTTCTTTAACAAGAGAAATACTTTGAATGTAGGCTAGCATATGTATTTCCACTCACACATATAACACGCGGTTGGTCGTCTCCTTTAGCGTCATAACTGGGTGCATAACTAGCTGTGCCGTCGGAGACATCAAGTGGCAGCCCGCCTGTTTGTCGCTCTGAGAGTCAGTAAGTTTGTAGACATTGGCGTCATTCTTATGAATTAAACACTCAGTTTAAATTCACATTGCGCTTTTTGCAGTCCAATCTTAATGTGTCTTGTGAGTTTTTTCTCTTGTACTTAGCGCTGTCCACTTGTGATCTGATCACGCAGAACGGATGTGAAAATGGTGAAAATGGGGTCATAGACTCTATCCAGATACTGGAAGCACGTTAATGCTGATGGAGGGATAGTATGTTTTTGGAGTTAAAAAACACTTTTATTTTATCTGGCTGACTTGTATGAACTAAATATGGTAAGCAGAGATCTGTACTGTTAAGATACATGTCTGATTTGTGAATGTCTGTGTATGTACATATATGAACAGAACCTGTCCAGCTGTCTGTGGTGGCTGTTCAACAAAGATCCAGGAAGACTTTACCTCGAACTACAGTTCTTCTGTGCCGTGGCAAACTATGGACAGGTACCACTGAGTGTAGTGTGTGCGTTAAATGTATTAAGATGATCTGTTACAAGTGCAGAAATAATACGTCTGACTTTACAGTAACTAGGGCTGGGCAATATTTCGATATTATATCAATATCATAATATAAGACTAGATATCGTCTTAGATTTTGGATATCATAATATGGCAAGTGTTGTCCAATACTGGTTTTAAAGGCTGCATTAGAGTAAATTTTTCTAAACTTACCAGACTGTTCTAGTTGTTCTATTATTTGGCTGTACCCACTTAGTAATTAAATCAACATTTCTGATGATTATTTATCAAACATGACCTTATATAAATAACATTTGTTAAAGCACCAATTGTCAACCCTACAATATATTATATTGGTATTTGGTTAAGAATATCGTGATATTTGGTTTTCTCCGTATCGGCCATCCCTAACAGTAACTGTTATTCTTCTGTTTCTTTGTCCCAGGGTTTCCTGTCCTTTGGGATCTTTGGTCTGGACAGACACCTCATCATCCTGCCCTTCAAGAAGAGGTGAGGGAGACTTCAGCAGATTATCTATCTCATTCAGAATGTTTTGTAGATTTATTTGAGATCAAATGAGAAACACTGAACTAGAACAATGTTTGTGTCTGTGTCAGGTTGCTGGGGCTGTGGCAGGGCAGGGACAGTGAGGATTTGAGTCCCTCCGCTGTACCAGAGGAGGTCCGACTCACCTGTACCCAGTTTGTCCGCTACCACAAAGACCAGTGTGTACAAGACATAGTGCACACGCGCAGGTACGAGTACGGGTTTGTGTGCCTTATGTGTCATACAATACGTTTTCTCTTCTCTTTAGAGAGCACATGAACATGAAATCCGTACATCTTCTGCCTGTTGTTTTATTTTCCTGTTAAAGGGGAAATGCAGCTGAGTTATATACAGTACCTGTGGAAAGGAGATTTTATTCCAGCTTTGATTTTGTTCTCTTTTGGATCTGAGCTGCTTGGCTGTGTGCTGCCAGATGAATTCTGTTAATTTCCACATTATTACTGTTGTGTTATTATTTTATTTCCTTTTGATTTTTCTCTGCATCCTCTTTGCATGATTTCTATTGGCTGATTTGTTTTGCTGTAGTAACTGATGTTTTGCAGTACATGCTTCATTTTGCAGATATATCAATATTTCCAAGAAGCATTAGCTGTGACAGCTGTTACTGCCACACAACTCTAGAAATAGTAATAGTCTAATTCTCAAGAACAGAAAATAGCTAAATTAGCTATTAACTATTTTGTTTGTTTCCCTTGTTTACTTTTTAGCAGTAAGCAATGTGAAATGTTAAAATGTTTTAATTGTTGAACATATAATTTCAACTAACTAAAAAACATTATTTCTGGATGCTGTTGATCTTTGGTGCTTTTCCTTTATTCTAACACATTCAATTATTTCCACTATTCCTTTCTTATCTTTATTAATTCTTGTCCTTTACTTTCTTCCCCTCATATTTCATTCATTTCTCCCTGCTTCCCTTTGCCTGCCATTTTTCCCTTTTCTTTCTTCTCATACCAAAGTGGCTCAGGAGAGAGTGTGAGCGCTTCAACAGGTGAATCCTTCCTCTGATAATGACAGGTTTGGAGGAGAAGGAGGACTACAGGAGGAGAATGGCACCTTGAGACATTCCCCCTCCCATCAGCCCCAGTACCTACACCTGCATCAGGATCTTCAGGAGCAACTAAACTACGAGCCGCAGAATCTGCACCAGATTGATTCAACTGAATCCTGCGGCCAGTGTTTGCTTCCATCCCGACCTCGGCTTGAGCCAGAGAATAAAAACCCAGCACATATTTCCAACTCTGATATTCCAGAGGAGGAGCTTCCCCAGCTCCGGTCTAACCAAGCTCATGACCCAGATAATCCCCATCACCTACACCAGCATGGTCTTGCTTTAAGTCCACCTCATCTCCATCCACATCCCCAGTCCCGTTATGATAATGTGTTTCGGGGCAGTGACTTGGTGGACTGGCTGGTTAAGCGAGGCCTGTGTGCAGGGCGAGCCGAGGCGCGACTGTACGCCGTCCAACTTCAGCAGGGAGGAATGTTGGCTCACCTGACGGGCCAGCAAAGTTTCAGGGATGAACCCTCCCTGCTCTACCACTTCACACAGGAGAGAGAGGGGGAAAGGGGAGGGATGGTCCCAGATCATGTGAGAGGAAGTGAGTAGATAGGAGGCGGAGGAAGTGGTATATTTGAAGATGTGTTTGCTTTGATTGACAGGTGTCTCAGGCTATTTACGGTGGTTGCCGCCTGCTTGTCCACATTGACTTCACCCTGTCGCCAAAATTCGAAAGAATCTGGTTCCAAAGGCTTCATGTGGCGTTAGTTGAAGAAAAAGAAAAATAAATGAAGGTAATAATGACTGGTAACATGAGAGCCATTAAACACATGAAAGAACATGGTGATGCTTGATGCTTTGGCAACATTTTGATTAAAAGTTTAAAGCCCTAGTGCGTAACTTTTTGATATTATTAAACGTCCGTTATATTCAAGCCATTGCCAAATGAGTTGCTACAAAGCTAATCAGCTCCAAAAAACACTCTATATCTCAGGATGGCTATGCTCAGAAGATTTTGGCGTACGGTGATTTTCTACCACATAAGCTTCAGTAAAGATAATTACTAGTGCTGTCAGTCAAACGTGTTATTAACGGCATTAACACAAACCCATTTTAACGGCGTCAATTTAAACGTCAACTGGTAACGTTAGAAAAACACCACACCGGATCTAGCTAGACCGGAAACACAACAACAGGCACGCCGCACACACTTGTTTGGGCTTGCGAGCCTGCCAAAGAGTAGTAATGTTACGTTTTGAGTGGATGATGAGCACGAGACGCTGAAATGGATGCCATGAAGATTTTACTTTTTTAAAAGTTGCCAAATGTTCCATTGACAAGACCAAAGTGATCTGTGTGTTTTGTCGTTGTGAACTGAGCGATCATCGCACTTACACTGTGTGAGAGATTGTTGGCTCCAAGTGAGAATGTTACGTGTGAAATTTAACACTACAGTAGGCTAAATGCCAATGTTGTTTTCAATAAAAAAACATTTGCACAAAGCGAGTCGATCCACTTTTCCACATTGAGAAGAGCATTAAAATGAGAAAAAATAATGGGACAAAAAGAAATCAAGGGACAAAAAAATGTGCGATTAATCGCGATTAAATGTTTGAATCGTTTGACAGCACTAATATTTACCTCTTGTGAAGAGTCCATCATGTATTTTTAATCCTCTGTGTCGTCTTTGCATATTGACAACTGCATGGAACAGGGGTGGAGGCATGTGCATGATCACGGAAGGCTTGTATCATGTGGGCGCGCCGACAGTGTTGCCATTACTTAGAGTTCTTCATGGGGGCAGCAGAAACTACGCACTACAGCTTTATGCCTTAAAATGTCAATTTGAACAAACTGACACTGGGAAAGTAATGATTGGGGTTGTGGACAGTTAAGAAAGAATAAGATGAGGAAACGAGTGCTCCCTGCTGTGTACCTCTCCTGGCTCCGGACCATGTCTTCTCGCCTTATTTTCATTTTCATTTATTTTTTTATAAACGTTTTGGTTCAAATGCTGTCCACTGCTCTCAACTGAGGTGACTTTGCTTGGCTTTTGGGATTTTGGTCATCTTGAGATTTAAAAAGTGATTTCTTTTTTTTGTTTTTTTTCTTTTACTGGATTCTTGTATGCCAGTGAAATTTACATTTCCGATGTCTAAAGGGCAAATAAACATGCTTTTAAGGACCGGTTGCCATCCATCAGCCTGTTATCATATTATTCATGTGGCATTTGCTTGCAAGTGGTGAGCAGACCAGTGAAACTGATCGTACTGTTGTGTTTGCCAATGAGCTGCAAGGCTGTTCACTGAAAGCCAATGGCGTTCTTGCCCGCTCGTTCTGTTTTATGTTGTCACGTTTTCGTCCAGATGACATAAAATCAATTAGAATCTGCCTGTTATTTGAGTATTTGATATTTTTGCACGTTGTGTCTTTGAACCACTCTGGTCTACGTTGACGATTTGCATGACTCAGAGCAGTACAGACGTCTACTCAGCACTGAACCTTTTGCACTGACTGAATAATAACATTCTTCACATTTTTTTCATTTAATATGGAACTCACTGGATATTTGTCTTGTGATGATGCTGCGGAAGATGTTTGTTATCTTCTATTGTGTAATCTTGTTGCCGCTGTCAGTTTGAAACTTGAAAATGTGTGTGCGACTGATTGGAGTCACGCCACTAAATGGCATCATTCAGCCAGGGAGGTACATTTGTGCAGATGCTAAATCTTCAGTCTGTTTGAACAATTCAGACATGATTGTCTTTTTTTTAAGGAGACTGATCCCAAATAAACCTGTTAAGTTTCTTAAAACACGTTGAGAGAGAAACATTAGAAATTCACCAGAGCCCTTTATCTAAAACTTGTCCATTTGAATTTTTTTATTTTATCTTGTACACTTTGAAAAGACTGATACAAACTGATATGTTCAAAATCCTAAAATGTCTTGTACGCAAAACTGACTCAAATTTTATGAGTAAAGGCTGCAAGGCATAACCACTACTAAACTGTTTACAGATTGTTTGGCAGCACCACCAACACTCTGACTACTGTTTTCCTGTTATGTTGCTGCTGATTTGTGATCTAACGTGAAGTAAACAGCGTGTTGGCAGGGTTGTAGAAGATAGAGGGATATAGTGTGATATATGCACATATAAGCAGGAAAAAAGACCGCACTAATGTCAAACTGATGCTGTGATCTGATATTTTTGTTGCCTTGTCTAGTGAGAGAAAAACAAGATCTCTGAACTTTTCAGCTTAAGCATAATCTCCAACAAAGAGAGAAACTATGTGCATATATTTCTATCTGTGTGTCTTCTGTGAAACTGACACCACATTTACCTTCATGTAATTCACATTAGGTCCATCAGGAGTTGAGTGCCTGCCTGTGCCAATGTGAAGGTGTGTGTGTGTGTGTGTGTGTTTTTGTGTGCATGAACAAAAATGTCTGAGTTTCTATGTGATGTGCGTGTACTAAAGTACTGAGAGAGACTGTAACATAATAGTGTGTTGTTGCTAAACAAGTTTAGTTTAATTGGATTTTGTAAGTGTGTTGCTGTAAATCAATCAGGGTCACAAATAAAGTAACGTATGCATCAAAAATCCCACGTTTGACTTATGCTGCTTTCCAGACAGTTTTTATCCTGTAAGGTACAACTTTAAGACACGACTCACAACTTCGTAACGTTCCGGGCAAAGTCATCACAAACCCTGCTAATTAGCGTTAGCTAGCGGCTAACTAAAGTTGACGTTGAGCTGATACTAGCAATTTCTAGTCGCCAACATATTTTGGGCTTCTTTTAATAAACATAACCTGTAGTAGTACACAATTGTATGTGTAGTGTTTTGATTACAATGTGTGGAATTACTCTACGTTGCCTATTTATACTTTTTCTCACAGCATCTGTAGCGCCATTGTTGTTTATGTGTGTGTGACGTCAAAACTGTAACTGGGAGTACAACTATCTCGTACGAGTTTGTCACTCCCCGATGTGGAGTGCAGATTTGAGTCACGCACGCTCAGATTTAAACGGTTTATGGCATAAAGTATCGTACCAGATGAGAGTTGAGTCAGACCGGCTCT
>NC_045749.1:3781934-3792827 GCF_008692095.1 Etheostoma spectabile | reverse complement strand
AGATGTGAGTTGCGCATGCTCAGATTTAAACGGTTTATGGCATAACGTGTAGCCCTTACCCTGACATTTGTGAAATCCATGAAATAATAAACCTTTCTCATTACAAAAAAGAAGAAGATGGGAATCATTTCAAAAACGTTTTAGCTACCTGTTGTTTGACTGCCAACGTTAGCTTAAAACGCTGTTAAACTGACAGCCTTGTTGTGTTTGATGCTAGCTTGTAGCCAGCAGTGAATGAACTTGGTTAAGTAGGTCCATTTTTACTGTATTGACATTAGAGTAGTTTCTTGTTAGTTTCTTGTATGCTACTTGTCGCAAAGTGACGCATGCGCAACTCACATCTTCACTCGTTGCAACGTGACGCATGCGCAACTCAAATCTGCACTCGACTCACATCAAGGAGGGCCAGAGTTCAGGATTAGTAAATTACGGGTTTGACTGCCATTCCAGGGCACTTTTACGGGTAGAAGTTTGTGAGAAGACGAGTTGCGGGTTGCCTGGAACGCAGCATTAGTCACAACACAAGCAATTACTGATTTTGATTTAAATCCCAAACTGAAAGATGCAACTGTAAATAGACATTACAGATTGTATTACATGTTAACACATTTCACAAAAAACTGCATTGTGCATGACATGTTGGATTAAAAAAAGAGTGTGTCTCCCCTAAAAAACATTGGAGTAGTTTTTTCTTTAACTTTTGGTCAAAGAAAAGAAGAACAACATTGATGAGACCCACATGTAGCCTTTTAAAACTTGAAGCAACATTTCAACAACAAAAAACGTTTTTTGTATTTCTTTTTTCAAATTCCACAATATTCACAAGCCCGCCTCTGGACTGTGCTGATTAAAATTGAAGTAGAATTGATTTTTTTTTTTTTTTGCACTTTCGATCTTTTTGACATTCACAATCAACAGATGAACCACCAAGCTCACAGAGCGAGAACCTTTTTATTGTTTTTGCCGAAAGCAGCTATACTGATGGATAAAAACGTGACTCCAGGACATAACTGTAAAAACAGGCTACAGTATAATAATCTCTATCCAAAATACTATACATTATAACTACTTTTGGCTTCCTGCAGTACTTTTACTCTTAATTCAAAAAATATCAGCTATGCGTAATTCCTAACATTATACACTATAATTATGAATGAATTAAGTGACTAAACATTTGAAATGTAGCATTCAAGTGTTTATAAGTTAAAATATTGTTTAGGATATCAGACACTGATGGCGCAGCGCTGTATTTTTAAAGTGCCTTTTTGTAAAACTAGCCTTTTTTTCTAGCTTCAATGGTTTGTGGTGTTCAGCGGGTACTAGATGATGTAGATCTGTAAAAAGACATTGGTTGCAAACTGTTTATCTAATGCCTAATGGCAGGCGTGAACAGACGTACTTAGAGCTGTCCACTGGTGATGGGATCACCCCAGACACATGTTAATGCCAGATGGGAACAGGGCCACAGTCACACCAGAATTCCGAGAAAACTAGTAAGTTGTCCCTTGTGCAAAATTTTTTTCTTTATAAGAAGCTAAAACTTAAGACCATTCTCTATAACTTCTCTGCTCTGCAAAATACTGATTTAAGAATAAATACATAGTACAATTCCAAACTTAAACAGTAAATCAGTTGCACCGACAGGCACAGACATAAAGTGCAACATCCCACTAAATGCCACATATTCACAGGAGCACACGGTGTAATCTTCTCATGACAGACTCTAAATTAAATACTATTAAAGAGTAACATTTAGAATTTTGTAAATTCAAAAATAAGTTTAATAAGTTAAAAATATATGTATTTATGCCAAGTTCCACTGGCATCCATTTAGCATTTACACTGTAAAACCCTTCAGTCTATCGGAGTCTAGTGAAGAAAAGAACTGGTAAACTCCTTCAGGTGATGTCGAGGTGCTTTTGAGCAAGGCAACTAGCCTTATCTGTTAGTAGCCCTCCACAGAAGCCTACAGTAAAAGCCATGGGCCCAAATTACAGTATGTAAGCAATTTAGTTTTGTTGAGAAGATCACACCTTATGTGCACAGAGCTACATTAAGACATGTGTGTAAGTACTTAAGGAGAAGACAGAGACACACACAATCGTGAGACATTTAAAAGTCCAAATGTGCTAAAATGTTTTTTCCATGCAATTCCTGGAACCATAACAGCTGCATACTGAGTCACTGAGTAAACATATGTGAGAAAAGACATTATTGTCTAGCTGGGTATTTGTCTGATCTCCAAACTCCTAAGTGTATCAGTGTGTAACATAACGTAACAGATTTCTCTACAGCAGGGTCAGGCTCTTATATTTATTACACAGAGCAAATTACTTTTAAAGCTCTAGTAATATCTTGGCACAATGGCAAACGCACTGGACTGAAGGTCCGAATTTACAACATGGTCGACCGAGAAAGAAGTGCAAAACAACGTAATGACCCACAACACCGCCTGACTGCACACCGTCAGACTGGCTGACAAAATCTCTTCCCATGTCAACTCCTGCCCTCCGGGAGGCGCTATAGGGTCCCAGACTGCAGAAAGAACAAATAGAAACACTCATTTGTTCCTCTGTCAATATTTCTGCTGAATCAACACAGGAGGAAGTGATAGTTCTCCCCACTTCTATCCATATATTTATGGATATTTAAGACCACTCTTGCAGGACAGGGCCCTCTTCATATTAATTAATTATCTATTCATGTTTTATTTATTTGTTTGTAATGATGCCTATGTGTTTTAGCTTTTTGTCTTTAGGTTGCTGTGTTGTATTTGTTGGCGATTGTACTGAAAGACAACTTTCCATGTCTACGCACACTATAAAATGCTATCTATCTATCTATCTATCTATCTATCTATCTATCTATAACAGATCACTAACATGTTATTGCATCATAGGTCAGCCCATGGCTGGCCCTGGGATGAATTCCAAATGAGATCAGTGTGATTATGTCAGTGAGACATTATTAACTTTCCACATCATCTCAACAATTCACCGAAATTGAAGATATAGTTTTGGGATCATTCCACTGTTTTTTAAACACCAACAAATACAAGGTCACGATGACCAAAATAATTTCATTATTTCTAAAGCTGCTGTATCACTATATCATTAATCATCAAAGAATTCTTTTCTAGGATGTGAACTATTGGACACTTTTAAGTGCCCAATTAACTCAACTTTTAAGACCTTGTTTTATTCTGAATCTACGGAATTTTAGGGCCCATCTCAGAAGATTTCCCTAAAACTCTCGCTCTATATATTGGCATTGAGAGATCTTTGGGAAACTGTAGACTTAAAGCCTGGTGTCACATGACCTGCAGACACTTCCAAACTTTCACAACAGATCATACTTTAAGTATGATGAGCCTTTGGTGGGACCTTACTGAAATCACAAGGCTGAAGTGGACAACAGGTCACAGGCCTACCAGTGGAGAGAGGTTTTTCAATCCTAAACCCTATGAGTCCCCATTTATCCCAGAATCATCGTCTCTTCCGGTCCTGCCTGGTATCAGCCTTGCTGGATCCGTTACAGTCCATGCCGCCCACGTCAAGGTGAGCTTTGCTGTACTGTTTGATCAGCGCTCCAGGGAGGAGAGCCATGAGAGCGATGGCCAGGAGCTGGGCCAGCGTCCCCCAGGAGAAGATATCATCCAGAGAGGAGATCTCTGAGAGGATGGAGCCCGTGCGAACACAGATGAAGTTGTACGGGATCAAACCTGGAGGAGAAAGCAGCGGCTGAGTCATCAGTGTTTTTTGGCCGTTTGTGTTGGGTGTGTGTTTTTTAACGTGCGTGTAGTCTCACCTATGAATACAGAGAAGAAGAAAATGGGCATAGAGATGTTGAGGATGGGACAGGTGATGTTAAGGAACCAGTTAGGAGTCATAGGGAAGAAACGAAGGAAAAGGAGGAAGAAGAACAAACTGCTACGATTATCCTCCACCTGACAGACAGAGGAAAAAGAGATGGGAAGAAGTAAGGTAAGAGAAAAGGACAAACAAGGTGAGAAAATAAGGAGAGTAGAAGAAAGAAAAATTTAAATTTAAGATATGAAACTTAAAGTCCTTCAAACAAAAACAACACATTAACAACAACAACAACAAATCAGTGTTGCCAACAGGGACGTTGTAGAGCGTCCTCTGGCGGACAAACTATGCAACGCCAACGCTCCTAACATGGTTGACAGTGCATTTTTATTTTTTAAATATTCATTTTTTAGAATCATTTATAAATTAATTATTAGAACTCTTAACCAAACTATTATTGCTTTTGTTGCAAACAACTGTGAGTCTGTGACTGTTTGATTTCTTCTGTCTCTGATGCCATTTTTCTTTTAACAAGCTGATTAAGCAGCCTCTATTTTTAGACATGTTATATGATCCAATAGTCTCGATAGCAGTATGGATAAGCTCAGACCTTATTGATTTTCAGGTTTTGAGAAGTTTGGAACCAGGTCCTTAATAAAACCGAGTCTCATGACCCATCCCTACCCACATGGCTGTACCCTGTCATTCTTGTTAATAACTAGATTGAGACGCCTACCTTCCGCTGCAGCTGGGCCACCTTCTCCGGGAAGAACCGAACCACGTGCTGCTTTCCAAACGCAGAGGAGAGCAGGAAGCAGAATGTGGAGCCAACAGTGGTGAGCAGGCAGGCCAACACCAGGCCCTCCCAGGGTCCAAATATTGCACCAGCTAGCATGTTCTGAAGGAGGGAGGGATGGATGGATAGATAGATGGATTACAGTCATTTGTGTCACTGTTTATCATCTCTCCCTGTGTTAAAATTCACGTGTGAAATGAGTGTTAGCATTTGGAAACAAGTGTGGGGCAGATGGCAGTGGCAAATGGCACTCATTCTGGAGAATGACTGGAATGCATTGCCTAAATATGCCATCAATATTTTCTTCAGAAATCAATAAGCAATATGACATGTTAAGACAGAGATCATCTGAAATGGTCATCTCTTAATGTAATGTCTGTGTAAGAATGTTCAGTGTGTCTCACCAGAAAGGAGGAGCCGGGTATGGCGAAGGACTGTTTGTAGAGGTAGGCGCTGCAGAACAGCAGCAGAACGTACCCGTGATGCTCTCTTTTATAAAACTTGAGCATCTCAGCGAGCTCCCGCAGCTCATCCAGGTCCGACGGGAACTTCAGGCTGGATGGAAAGACACAACACAACAAAATCTTACTTTAGCCTTGAGAAGCCCTTACACACCAGTCTGTGTTGTCTCATGTCCATTACCTACAGTATTTTGTGAAGTCTTATAATGTACTTTTTGTTCAGCCTCTTTCCAACAACCTGCTTTATCCATTTTTTCCTTTGGTTGTTGATTTCCTACATATCCCCGAGTGCTTTTCGTTATAGCCTCAACAATACTGATTCTTTTTTTCTAGATACGATAATATGTTCATACATGTACATATTTGGAAAACATATTACATACATAAATAATGTAAAGAAATTATCTTGATAAAGAGCCATTAGATTATTATTTTTATTATTGTTTTTATAATAGTTTGGCACTTCTGTACAGCAATATCTTGCTACTTTTTGACGGACATATGGACCAATACACATAAATTATATCTGCAATAAGCTAATTATCATCTTAATTATTAGTCAAGCTCTACCTTTCATCATGCAGCAGGAAATTTGCATTTGCTTGAATGACCCAGTTAATAACAGATCTCAAAGACAGTTTTACTATTTTTTGGGTGGAAAATAATTCTAAAGAAAACAAAGATTTGCATGACTAGATACCACTAGTTGTGAGAGAAATGTCTGTTTTCACTTTGAGTGAAACAAACATAAGCTTCATACAACAAAACATGCTACAGGTTTTTATAACACTTCATAGAAAAAGAAGAGGAAAGATCACATTAGAAGGGAGAAGGGAGAAGGGAGTGGGAGGGTAACAGGATATATTTGATTGAGGGACAAAAATAGTGTCGCTGCCCGTAGACTTAAGCAGAGGGTAGAAAGACACTTCTCAAAACACACACACACACACACACACACACCAAAATCCCCCCCCCCCCCCCCCCCCCCCCCACCTTTGAAACCCAAGATGCCGGCTTCCTCTACCACCTGCTCTGACATTCAGCATTAGTTGTTTCTATTGGTCAGTGGATAAATATTCTGTTCTGTGATTAGTTAGCAGGTTGATGATGCGCAGGCGCTCAGGAACGTGAAACTGAATGGATGTATGTACAGTATTTAAGGAGGGAAATGTGTCATCGTGGGCACTTTTAATTTTGCTTACGGATAACCCCATGAGAAACGTTTTGTTTGTACATGGACCGACACACACATATTCATATACAGAGAGGGGGTTTTGTATGAAGCTGGGTTGTATCAGGTTTAATGGTGAGAGACCTTTTAAAGTAACTAGGGGTGATATTAGAGCCTGACCAATATATCGGCCAACTGATATTATTGGCCGGCCGATATTAGGCATTTCCCGGTATTGGCATTTATACTGGCCGATAATTTTGTTGTTTTTTTTGTTTTAAATATTCATTTGTCAGAATCATTTATAATGACAAATAAATGATTCTGATGAATGCATTTTCAAAAATTAAATAAACGTCACGTCATGAGACTTGGCGATGCATAGTTTGTCCACCAGATAGCGCTCTACAGCGTCCCTGTTGGCAACATTGATCCTGACTCACTGACTCATAAAGTAGTGAAAAATTGCCAATCACAATTTCCCAGAGCCCAAATTATATTTTTAGGGTTTCAAACTAGCAGTCTAATGTTTTAAACTAGCAGGTTAATACAGATATTTACAGATATATAAAACAGAGAAAGGCCGCAAATCCTCACATATCAGAAGCTGAAACCCATGAATATTTAATATGTTTGCTTAATACAGTAAATGATACTAACAATTATTGATTATTCAATTTTCTGACATTTAACTACCGGTAATAATTTTGGCTTTAAAAGCAGTATGAAACTCTCAGTGATTACAAAATGTATGCATTTTTTAGGTCATTTCATGGCATTAACTAACATTTCATGAAAAATGTTTTGAAAATAATTTTATAACCTGGAATATGCTCCTGATTTAATATGTAGTGTTCATGTCTTGTCTTTTACTTTGCTGCTTCACAGTCTTTTTTTAATTGACTGCAGCATTTGGTTTAAGGACCACCCTGTGTAAATTTGTATTTTGTGCTCACTTTCATTTAATGTATTTTTAAAGTTTCTTGTTGGATTTGGTTTTGTTTTCTTTCTTTCTGTTTTTGTTGCTTTTAAGCCAAAAGATGTTGGCCAAAATACTCTTTCATTTTCAAACATACCGGTAGTTGTTTTATTGATTTGGCTAATAATGTACTGTCATTAAGTTGACATGTATCATGGCTACATCAACACACACACACACACACACACACACACGACTGGGCAGACAGGATGCCAAAACATCTTTGTTGGGTGTACTGATGCGATGTTTATGACTTGATAAGTAACTGTATAATATGAGTAATACCATCTAATGCGTCCACACACACACACACACACACACACACACACACACACACACAGATGGGTCCTGCTCTTGGCTTCAGACTTTCTTGGTCGGCGTTATTCTATCATCCCTAGACAACCTCAAACTTGACTGTCTAGCACATTGCAACATACCAATTACACACTCACACACACATTCGGAGTAATGCTATCAGTCCGACATGTACTGAGAGGAGAGAGAAAGAAAGGAGAGAAGACGTGAATATCAAACACATTTAATATTTTAGTGCTTTCTGACCGATATTACTCTCAACATTTGTGACCCAGATCTGATGACAAATATCAATATATATATTTCAAGATAGAAAATATTCTATAAAAATACAGACAACAGACAATAGTAAATAAAGCTGAATGGTATTTGGAGAGGTTATTTATTCCTTCATTGATTGCCTTTACTTACAGGGATCCTATCCCAAGCCCGCATGCACTGGGAAAGAGGAAGGTAAACACCGTTGATGGGGATACATACATAAATACATCTAGACGTGCACATGTTTTAGAATAGATTTATTGTTTGTTTTCAAGGCTTTAAATGGTCTGGCCCCAGAGTATTTGTCTTAAATTTTAACTTTGCGGGAGCACAACTGGTCATTGCGTTCTTCAAATTAGCGAGTTTTAGAAGTCCCAAGGTCCAGGTATAAACAGTGGGGTGATAAGGCTTTTGCAGTTGCTGCCCCGAGACTCTGGAACAAGTTACCCCCTGATATTCGCACTATTACAGATGTAGTTTTTTTTAGATACAAACTTGAAACGTATCTGTTTAGTCTGGCTTGTAATACGTAGCAGTGGTGTGACAATTTCATGTTTTCTATGTTCATTCTTTCTATTGTAGGATATGTGTTTGTACTCTTATACCTGCTGGTTGCTGTACAGTGGTTTTGCTTTCTTTGCTTTTGTTGCTTTTAAGCCAAAAGATGTTGGCCAAAACACTTTTTCTTTTTCAAACATACCAGTTCTTGTTTTCTTGACTTGGCTAATAATGTACTGTCATTAGGTTGACATGTATCATGGCTACATCAATTTAGATTAATTGATTGATGGGTCACTAGTTGTTTCTTGACCCTTTCAAGGTAAATATGAGGGGTTACAAGATGATTAAAGGGTAATTAATTACCAAAAGCATAACTTTCTGCTTCATAATGTTTATCTTTTTAAAGTTCTACATTAAGGCCATTTCATCTGTGATGACAGGTCATAAACAGATTCATTATAGTGGGTCAGAGACACAGAGACTGGAAAAAAAGTTCCATGATCCTTGCTGTGGGCAATTTAGTTTCAAAGCCAGTTAATGTTCTTCCCCTTGCTGTAATAAAGGGGAACCCCACATTGATACAGGAGAACAAGCACACTCCTACAGAAAGTCCACCACTCAGTCACTGCAATACCCCAAAACATGGGCAGTTATGCCATAATTACTGCTGTAACAATATCTATCCTCTTCCTATAAGAATTTCTATTGCACAGTACTTCTTTGGACTAGAAATATAATTGTGGCAATATGTAAAAAAATAAAAAGTAAATGGATAATACACTTTATTATATTTTGAGAGATTCAAATAGACCTGATCTAAATTTGGGTAGTCCCCAACTGAATTACAGTAGGAATAATTTAATATAAAAAATGGGGGTTTGGTAAATTGTCTATTTCCATAGCCCCTACCTGTACTCCTTGACCCCGTGTTCCTCCCCCTCTGAGTCCGGCTGGGCGTGCGTCGGTCCCGGGGGAAGATGAGTGGACAGCAGGTAGAGGAAGACACTTGCCGCGGCCACAATGGCAGCCAGTCCCGCTAAGGAGCGCATGTTGCTCCCTGCTGAGGCTACCCTGTTCACCGGCGAACTTCGAAATCTGAATTTAAAAACAACGGGAAGAAGAACCGCTGGTGAAACAAGGTCGACGTGTTGCAGTTCAGTTGGACGACACCGAGGAAGGGGGGTGTCGCTTACCGGGCAACATGCAACAAATGACGGGTGACATTCTGGCTGGCTCCGGCAGACGGATCACATGGCAGCCGCTGACTCTCTTACAACTCTCTTAATGTCGAGGGACAAATGTCGACATTTGTGTAACCCTCTCACACAGCACGTTTTATCTCGTTTCCTCCTCGTTTATTGTAATTTTCTCCTGTAACTTTAATATCTTCAAAAAAAGTGCCTCAAAAGACGACAGTGAACAGATTTAGCGGATTTAACTGAACTTTGTGAGTAGGTCTTCTTCAGCTGCTGTTTGTGAAGGCTCGGAACATGCACTTACACGTGATGACCGCTAGATGGCGACATGGCGACATCCATGTGTAAATATATATTATGCAGTGGTAATAGGCTATTTATAGCTCAGGAGACTTCTTATGCACCACTCAATTATTTGCAAATTTAATATATATATATATAAAGTAATCAAATGGAAAACCGTTTTTGCAAAGTAGTTAATTTCTCCAGCCTTTGTACCTTCATGTTTTTTTTAATGGTTTTGTTTTATACATTTCTATGTGTATGTATTTAGGCTCATATTTTCTTTTCTGTGGAAGAGCAATACAGTGAAACAAAGTGAAATAAATTTCCCAAACCATAAGGTACAACGAGTATGACAAGACTGGACAACATACCATAACTCATATGTGGTTTCCCTGAAGTGAAAGTCTTTGTCTTGGGCTTTAGGTGAGACTGAAAACAAGGTCAATTTCAAGTTGTATTTGTCATTGAATTATGTATGGAATATTTTTAGTAACATGTCCTTTGGATTTTATTTGTACAGGAGGCAAAGTTTGTTGCAGTGTAATGTTATATGTAACCACTGCAGTGGTATAGTTGGTGTCCATATGGTCTGGTAACTTGTATACGCATTAAAAAAAAACACCCATATTGTTTTGTGGCCCTAATTTTATTCATCTAGCTATTTATATAGTGATACAATTAACTATCAGACTCTTACGGGTTGATATTGCCTCCTTTTAATCTTTTTTATCTCCTAAAAAAGCTTTTCCCTAAAACTGAATCACATACTTTATCTTCTTAAAATGAAAATATAAAACAAAATGAAGACAAAGGCATGTTTTTTTTTATTTCAGTGTTTATTTATTCATCATCTTTTGGCTTAAACAGTTTGCTCCACTTTCCTCTAATGGATGACCGTCTTTCCTGCAATATAAATTTAGAAGATTTTGTACAAATAGTATTTACAGGGAACCGTATACAACCACAAAACTTTCTTGAGTCAGCCGGAAACTCTGCTGTGGAGACACTGAGCAGATTCTAGTTTCATAAACAGGATATGAATACATGTACTGTAAAAGGAATTTACTGGACGTGTATTTTCATATGTTGAGGTGCAAAGATCAGCTACACAACAACAAC
>NC_045749.1:3762251-3781924 GCF_008692095.1 Etheostoma spectabile | reverse complement strand
ACAACAACAACTCTGTGAGGATTAGTGGAATTTTGGATTAATATTAATAATAATGTACTATAACAACAGTATAAATATACACACACACACATGATTCTCCAGAATATCTAATCTAGTGTGTGTGTTTGATTAGATATTCTGTAGCCTACTCTCAAGGGCCATTTCTCTGCATAAGTATGTGCCATTTGTACATTTCTGATACATTAGATAGGCTACATTTTCCTGCCAATGCTTTTCTATTTTTACTTATTCAATCTTAGCAATAGCTTTTCAGCGAAGTGCTAAACATGCGGAAGTGCTTTAAACCTGCTTTCCATCTGAATTCCAGCAGGGTGTGACACGTGCGGTCGCTAAAGGAGGTTGGTTTCTGTAGAAGTCCATGAGAAAGTGACCCACTTCTCACTTGATTTATTAGTAAACAACATCATAATGAGTTTATGGTCTCAATCGCCAAGTCTTCTGCAACGTAGAATTATGTTCATTTTTTTTTAATAATGGTCACGCTGATTTTAAAATCAAGATTAAAGCGGGGGTGTTTTAGGATGTGGCAATGATGTGATTGTCAGTTAAAGTGTGTAACATAATGTAGCGTGTATAGGGGCTCCTCCCTCACTCTTCCCTCTCTTCTAAAATCCTTACATCTGCAAGCAGGATGGCTGAGCCTGTGACGGCAAACTCAACGACCCATAGGAGATCTCAACAAACCAGAGGGTGAAGTCCCATATGCACTGTCCATTAATACACAGTCTATGGGTGGAAGTAACAAATATCATGTATTGTCGTTTTTTGTGTAGGGTACTTTAAGTATTTTTAAAGAATGTCATTTTACTTTTACTTAAATACACCAATGGAGTAAAACAAAGGACCATGCCATTATGATAAAGGTTAGCGTTATTGTACATCGACATATTTTACAGTGGTTGAATCTACCTTTAATTGAGCACTGATTCAATGCACCACCCGGCTGGCACGCTATGTGAACCAAATCAAGCCCACCAGCGATGATGCGTCACCACCAGGTGCACCCTGGGTCTAGCTAACATGCTAAATGCTAACATGCTCATGGTGGATTCTCCATTTTGGCGGCATACATCTAAAACTTGGTCTGTAGGCCACCATTAAATAAAGAAGAAGAAGAAGAAGAAGAAATGGATCCTCCAGCTGTGATTTCTGTGTGCAGTGATGAACTTTGACCTTCATTAAGGATTGTGAGGCCTTTTGTCATTTATTTCATTTTATGAGGAAGACACACATTAATCAATATATCTGCAAATATGCCAGTGTTCTCCAGCCAGCAATTATTTTTGAAGTGTAGTCCTTTGGTGAGATGTTTTGAGACCAGAGCACCAGGAAGCTGTTACTCTGGGACAGAGAGGCTGAGTGGACTGGTTATACTGGGCCAAAGAGGCTGAGTGGACTGGTTATACTGGGCCAAAGAGGCTGAGTGGACTGGTTATACTGGGCCATAGAGGCTGAGTGGACTGGTTATACTGGGCCATAGAGGCTGAGTGGACTGGTTATACTGGGCCATAGAGGCTGAGTGGACTGGTTATGTCATTCACTGGGAATGAACAAGCAGAGAAGTTGAACCTGGAGCAGATTGTGGAGGACTTTGTGGTGCTCAAGACTCAAAAGGAACATTCGGACAAGTGAGTACGACAACACACTTTGATTGTTCTAATTCTCTCCAGAGCAGAAATTAAATGTGTGTGTAAAAACTGTGCAGCTCTCTTTGTGTTGTAATACATTGTGTTTGCGGCTTTGAAATTCATTCTCTAAGAAGAGTTCTGATGCTTTCTGCACCCGCCGTGGTGTCAAGTTATTTATTGTCTATTGTTTGTTTACTTGTCTGACTTGTCACTTTTTTGGTTAATTCTGGTGTGGCTATGCCGGTGAAGGTGGTTGTATTATGAATAATTAGTTTTTCTTTACCCTCCCTCCACCTCTGTAGCCTACTACAACGCAGTGAAGTTCCCTTATTTTATTCTTTTATCTAAGTACATTTTTATCAATGTTATTTTACTTGTACTTGAGTAAGGAATTCTTTAACTGCCCATATTATACTAATTTTAGGTTCATATTTGTATTTTGAGGTTGTACCAGAATAGGTTTACATGGTTTCATTTTCCAAAAACATCATATTTTTTTTGTACTTCACATTGCTCTTTCATAACGTGGGCACTTTAAAAAACAAACAGCACAGCACTTTTGAGTATAATATTTTCGTTGGCTTCATTCCAACTTCCAACCTTTTTTATTTTTAGGTGCTCCTATAATGCTTTTTGGCTTTATTCCTTTCCTTGATTTTGTTATATATCTTTTTTGTGCCACCACTCTGAAACGTCTTGCTCCAGTCTGGGTTGTACGGCTGAGTCAAAGCCATAGGTTACCAGCTTAAGCAGCTTTGTTTTGGATCATAGTTTAGATAGATCAAAAGTTTAGCCCAAACATTAATCTTACATGTATTTATTTTTTGAGCATAATATGAAGTCTTTAAATATATCAAAAGTAAAGACAATATGAGGTTGGTATATGACCAACCTCATACAGTGCATTAACAATAAGTGTGATTTGGAGACACACATATGATTTCACTTTAGTGACATTTGAATGCAGGACTTCTACTTCTATTTAAATATTTCCTGTATAGCGTATCCAGGTGAGAATCACCTGTCCACGCAGCATTAAACTCGAACAAGTAATCTGTGGAAGCACTTGATCTGAAAATATTCCCACATCAAACCAGTAGCAAAAGAACCTCAGTCTATTGGACAATACATGGACAAATGTGTCTGAACAAAATTGTTTGTGACATGTAAATGTCTGTGTGATGTTTAGATCATGAAATGAAAGTGAAATAATGCCATTGCTGATAGATGTTACCTTTCATGTCCTCGGAGATATCATTGTTGTTGTTGTGTCTGGCCACACGAAATCAGCCTCAATGATTTCCTGTATGGCCACATCCTCTGGAATAACTGTAAAGTTGGAACACAGGTGATGTCAATGCAAATCCACAACGTTTTTGTTTTGTGCTCCTCAAATTAAGTGAGTAACACATGTAGATTCACAGGGATACCTTTACGGTCCTCATGGGGAACAGCTGGCATCGCTTGAAGCACAGCCACAAGAGCAAAGAGCAGGAACACAATCCGAGCTTTCATTTTCTAAAGAAGAAAACTCAGTGTTAGTGTAATCCTCTGCTTTTTTACGATAAATATTAATGATCCTTTCTAATTGTTAGTAAAAGTCTGAAGATTTATTTTAAATAACTCACCTCCGCCGTCAAACTCAGCAGGAGCAGTCTGTAAGGGAACAGGGAAGTCACTGGTTATGGCTCTATGTGTCTGTTATGAGTGTCTTACTGTAACTACCAGACCGGCAGGCCTCAGGCTGGCCGTGTCTGTGTCTAAAGCATCTTCACAATCCAACCGGACCTGTTTTAGGAAAAGAGATTCAAAAAAAAAATCACTCACTTACTAGTAGAGCGTGGTAAATGGCTCCTCCCTGCTCACACAGACACTGTATGTGGCTTAACTGAATTGATTGTATCAGAGACACACCATAATCATAAAAGCATTATTACGCAATTTCATTGTGTAAAAATTATTGACTCTGAACTGAAACAATGATTAAGAAGGTAAATTGCTTAAAGAGATTAAAAGTTTCAATTTGAGGGGTTTAACATCCGCATAAGGTAAATGATGCAGGAAGTGTAGCCAGACAAAAAGGAATTTAAAATGTATTAAAGTTTTCTAATGGTTGTTAAAAATCATGATTACAAAAGTGTCAATTTGCATTGTATGATTATTATTGTATTACCTCTGCCTCTTGCTGGAGACATCACAGAATCAGTATACAAAAAAAATGAATTGTGTGTTCACAGTGCTGCATGCAGATGAGCGTGTGTCTCCAGTTGGGACTGATTTTCACACAAAAAAGCTTTCGTAAGTTGTTTATTAAAGCAACAATTGTGACTCACATGTACGTTTATAGTGGTGGCACCCTCTAGTGGCCTACTGTACATATTACAGCAGCAAAGCAGAAAGTTAATTGACAAAGTAAGAATGCTTGACTCCGCACACTTGCCCAATAGCAACCGGAAGAGGAAGAATGTGTGTCTGCGTCCAAAATATTGCACAGGACTTTCACCCCGGAGACCGGGGACGTGTCCCGCGTGAGGCGTTTCATTTCCCAGTTGTTGTTTTCCTAAACCCAACCGCCGATTGTTGTCGCTCGTCCCCCAGAGCCCGCCGATTGTGCCCCGCGTGTGGGGTTTAACTTCCACCGTTCTTTTCCTAAACACATCCGTCCCATTGTTGTCCCGCCTCCCAGAGACCACAAATCATGTCCCGGCATGTGATGTGTCCTTTCCCCGATCTTCTTTTCTATAGATGTTTCCCATGCTGACCATCACAAAAGCAACAAGATAATCATGTCTGCGTACTGAAGTCCAATTGCACCTGACTGCAGTACACCTATCGGGTTTGGGCTAGATGTGGGCGGAGCTTAATGGTTGACTCCACAGGCGGCATCTGGTGGCGGAGATCAGGCAGCACATTCCCAAACGATCGTTCATTTCGTCTCGAATCGCAGTCTCAACTGGCAGATCTCCACAAACCAATGGCTGACATCAGACATGCTCTACTGGTTGTATCAGAGGACAGGAATGAACAACAATAGATCACAAATATATCGTATGGTTTGGAGGAATTGTTGCTCCAGTTGTTTCACACATTGTTTGCTTTAAACCAGCCACTCAGATTCATATAAGAGTTCAGATTTATTCATTCTTCTCTACAGAAGAAAATATTTGATAAAATCTCTAATACAGAACATAAAGAAACATTATTGACCTAATATGTGTTCCTAATATATACTGACATGAAGTCTGTTGTCTTGACAGACAAAGAAAGAAAGAGGAGAGATGGGAAGTGATAAACATGTAATGCATTTACATAGCATTTACTTACAGAGAATGCACCCACACAATAGTGCTTTCTTAGCTGAAAAAGTAATGAAATGCAAACAAATGTGCTAGACCGGAGCAACCTGAAGACCACTACTGTCTAGTTCTCAGTAATGAACAAGTATTATAATACTGTAATACTGACAACCCTGATTATCTTTACATGTTACTGTCCTATAATATATATATATATATATATATATATATATATATATATATATATATATTTTTTTTTTTTCTTTTTTTTCTGGGATTTAACTGTCTGTTTTGAATGTGTGTGTATATATACACATACATACAGCATGTATGTATGTGTATATACATATATGTACAGTATGTATAAATAGTGTGTACATATATTCTGTGTGTGTGTGTGTGTGTGTATATATATATATATATATATATATATATATACTTTTCTGGACAACAGAAGAGCAAGGTGGGAGGGTAGCCAGAATTAATTTACCTACTGTATATAGGTGTATTATTTCATGATTACATTTCTGCAATTAAGCATAAAATATAACCGAAACACACTTTTGGAAAAAAATTAAAATGTATTTTTTTTAATTTTATTTTATTTTTAGTGTCAATGGAAGTGGAAAGCCTCCTTTTGCCATTTGTAGTTAATCCCTAGGTTATCAATTGATGTGTCTAAAATATACATCCCCTATACTTTCAAAAACTGATACACAAAGTACTTTAAGTAAAAGGTCCATCTCTTACTTTGATTATAAGAGCAAAGTTACTCCAAAAAAGGTTTTGGTTGTACTTTGGTTGTACAGGAGCAGTTTTTACAGTAAAACCGACAGCTTGATACTGCAGCATTTCCTCTGTCCTTTTTTGGAATAACCCTATTTAAGTCAAGTTTATTTATACAGCACAACCCCACTCTTACATGTTTTAGATGCATTAATTACTCTCCTTTTGGTTACTTTATAATAGTTTTCCAAATTGCTAATTCTGTTGGTTTGTTGTCTGTGTCGTCATGCAACGTGTTCTCATGGACAGCTTCATATGATAAAGCATGAAAATGTATGCACCTGCCCCAATACGTATGATATCCTACACCAAGCGACTGGCGGCTGGTCACATGACGCCACCTACAGATGCCGGCTACAAGGCTCCATGGCGCCGAGCAAAGTCATGCGGAGACATGCTTTCACAGGACTGAATAGGCCAATGCTATGTTGTTATTGTTCTATTAATGCAACCTCCTGTTGTCATACAGCCTGTCTGCACAAGTGACAAGGGAAGTCCATTAACGTCTTTCACGTCGTATAATAAAATAACATGCGTAAACCAATCAAATTACTTGGTCACCAGCTGAATTCTACTTGGCCAATAAATCTACTACTCTAATACACTCGCTTTTACAATTCATTACTGCATTTTATTTCCAGCCAATCATTTATGTATTTAAAGGTTACAGTGTGTGAAACTGAAACTGAGTGATGTATTAGTAGCAGATCACTTGCAGTGTTTTCTTGTTTTGAACTGAATGAATTGAAAGTAAAGGGTACTGCACATGAAAATAGCTTCTTCTTTTTAATTGATATTCTCCGAATCTTGCAGGGAGAAATCAAGTGTGAGCGAGAAACAGACAAAGAGGTAAACATGGATAGAGAGAAAATTTAAAACAGAGAATCAGATTGGAGATGGTGGTTAAAGAGTTACTGATCCAAATAGTTAACAGTTGTGTTTACGTACTCCTGACTCGGAATGGCTCAACCGCTAAAAGCAATGCTGGGACACTAAACTCAGAATGTGAACTGAGCAAGTTAGTTAAGATGTCTCATTTGTTTCCCTCAATAAAATCTGTCATCACAGTCTACCTAACAATTTATCTAGGGAGTCAATTAATGAGAAGATCTTCCATACCACATCAGTAACCAATACCTCATAATAAAAAACCAAACATGCAACAGTGCAAAGCGCAGGCTTAGTTGCATTGAGATTATCATTTTATGGCTACAATGTTCAAGCTAACAGTCTGAGGCCTATTAGGCACATATTTTAACACAAGACAATGCCACACAAGGACCTTTTTTTTCTAAATGAAGGAACAAAAGAATGTAGACATTATTCCTAAATTATGATTAACATTTGCATTGTTATTGAAGTTCAGCCTCAGATGACTTCCTGCATCAATAACTGGTGATACATGGCAATGTGTTGTCTCCAGGAGAACTAACACACAGCTAATATTCAAACACGCTCCATTGCTTCTGTCTTTGTCAGAATGTGGGAAATGATAGAACATATAAAGAGCGTTGAGGTGATGTGAAAGGGTCTCTGGTGGCCATAGGGGAGGCATTCAGCTCTCAGGCACTGCAGCAAAGAGCTGGTTTCCTTTTGTTATGGCTTTAGTAAATGTGACAAACACAATTCACCTTTTGTTGTTAAGTGTGGTTGTACACACTGTTGATTATAAATGCAGCACTTTGTTCTTAGCGTGGTTCTTCATGCAGTGATAAGATAATATGTTCTGCATGCAATTTACCGTCCTTAGTCACTTCATGTAGTTATGACTGTTTAGGGATCGCGGCCCCTTTAAATGTTCTGAATGCGTGATGACGTTGGACTCCAGGGGTTTTGTTGGTGGACATCGCCTTTTCCTGTGGGAGTTTTACTTAAAGAAAAAACGACACGCATTTACGTGCTCAACATGAGAAATTGTCTCTTGCGATTTACTGATATTTCCACATGGCCACACTTAATGAAGTCTGGATTCTGTTTATTTTTCAAGGTGTTCGACATTTGTGCACTTACTTATTATACACAAAATTATACTAAATCATGGTTAAGATATAGTTAGGTAACGCAACTCAAACCCTTCGATTTAAAGTGGCAATCTAAAAATTAAATCATTGAAATAAGTCATGTCTGTCAAGTCACTATCTATTGCTCACTATGTGGCCGTATCATGGCGTTAAATAGGATGGCCATACTGTATATGTCGTTTTGGAGGTTGTTGGCAATCAACCTTTTCTGTTATTTAGGTATGAGAACGTCCTCTGTGATCGCTCAAGCCAAGTGCTTCCCTTCATGAACGTGTGACAAATGGACAAAGGCAGAAGCATCCATCTCTCCAGTAAACAGTTTGTTATGGTCTACAGTTTAATGTGTAACTTCTCTGATGCATCAACCCCGACCTCGTCAGGAGGCGGGCTCCGTGCTACATTTTGCTGCTGGGGTCCAGTTACAGAATAGTTTATCAATATACAGTGTATATATAGAAAGAGGTATGGCAATTTGTACAATAGTGGTTCTCATTCTGGTGTTGACAGATGTAGGCTATGCTGCAAATATTTAACAATGACCTACACAACATCATCATGGTGACTTATAACTTGAAAGCAGTATACAGTATGACACAACTGAGTGTTGATAATGCCAGGTATAGTTCCTAATTAGATTGGATTTCATGTTCACAACCATTTCATCACAAAATCGTTCTACCCACGAGGATGCTACCACCACACTGGAAGCTACAGAACAACACACTGCTCCAAATGTTTGCACACTACAGTGGTGTTCTGGTGGTTAAGGATGTTGTACACAACTCAGTGGTAATTATACTCTTGTCCAAAACGTCATTTAAATAGACTGGAAGGTGGGGATCATACCAAACGAGATGGGAGGGGGAAGTACTCTGTGTGCTTGTGTATACCTTAAACTACTCTACTAAACACCACATTGATATTGTTTGCACTCAGTCTTTCTTCTACAAGCCAAGTCGGCTTGTCGACCTTTACAGTGTGATGAGAAGATGTTCTAAACTCCAAACATGACTCTTCGTAATTAGTCCTGATTGAAGAAAGGAAGATAAAACAGTCAATATATGGCAAAAACTTAACAAGACAATGGTGTTAATGGAGAAGAGTCTTTGTCAAAGGGAGCATCAGTGGGGCGACAATCCTTTGTATAAGAGAAGCTGTCTCTCCAGAAACTTACAGCGCAATTGGTGAGTTTTTACTTTGTCCAGAAACAAACTGTAGTTAAATTGTTAAAAATTGGAGTCCCGGCCTTGATTTCAGTCCACTGAGATGCTCATTGTCAGCCTCATTACAGGTGTAGGTGTTAGCAACTGTGTGGGAAATCTCATTAGTGTCCATTGTTTGGTGTCACAGCTGCTCCTAACAGCCATTTTGGGCCCACATCACAAGTGTTTGTTTAATTCAACCGGGGACAACCAAAGGCGCAAGTGAAAGAAACAAATTAATTGTCTCACAAGATCTGGTTCGCCCCTGGCTGCCGGGAATTGCCATCATCCTCCCTCTCTGATTGGTGTTTATAAAGGTCGCATGGCATGAGAGGGAGGGGCTGTCCCTGCTCGGCCAACACTGACTCATAAGGCGGCGCCGCCTCCAGCGGGAAGGAGATGGATGCAACGTGTTGATGTTCCTGCTCCTGTAGTTCCAGCGGGTAGTGGGAGGGGGAGAACCAGGCAGCACTGGCCGAGGTCTCGCCGTAGTTTGGAGAAGGATCCAGACCGGTGTAGTTAGGCTGCTCCTCCTGCTCTGCCCCTCTCTGACAAGGGTCCAATAGGGAGTAAGGGGGCGGGTCATCTGTAGGTAGGTAGATCTGAGTTGAACCTGGGCCAACACACTCATCGTAACTGTGGAGATGAAAACAAAAATTAGTTCGGTTGTGGTGAAGATGGAGAACCAAGGGCTGTCTTATGGATAGGTATCAAGTATCCGTACAAACCCACTTTAAAAATCTGAACTATCCATTTAATGTGAATTGTTTGGTAAAATTGATGTTAAAATGCTACGTTTCACCATCAACATGTGTATAACCAAGCAAGAATTGATAAAAGGCTGCAGCCTCCTTCTTGCCACTTTGAAGAATGGAACATATTGTGTGTGTGTGTGTGTGTGTGTGTGTGTGTATTAGGTTTAACTACATTTGTGGGGACCAAAAACTGGGAGTACAGTATACTTATGGGGTCCTGACCGCTTTGTGGGGACAAAATGCTGGTCCCCACAACGTTAAAGGGCTGTTTGAGGAATAAGACTTGGTTTTAGGATTAGGGTTAGAGTTAAGTTATGGTTATGGTGAGGGTTAAGGTTAGGCATTTAGGTTTGATGGTTAAGGTTAGGGTAAGGGGCTAGGGAATGCATGATGTCAATGACTGGTCCCCACAAAGATAGTGAGACACACTGTGTGTGTGTGTGTGTGTGTGTGTGTGTGTGTGTGTGTGTGTGTGTGTGTGTGTGTGTGTGTGTGTGTGTGTGTGTGTGTGTGTGTGTGTGTGTGTGTGTGTGTGTGTGTGTGTGTGTGTGTGTGTGTGTGTGTGTGTGTGTGTGTGTGTGTGTGTGTGATAGGAAGCAGTAAATCAGTATAATTCAATCAGCACAGTGGTTAACTCAGTCTGGTACCACAGTGCTGCAAGCGTGTGTGTGTGTGTGTTTTACTTTGCTATGTTGTTATCATCTTTCTTTCTTTCTTTTTGCACTTTCTCTGTCTCCTTCACCACAGTGTCTTTGGTTTCCTGCTCAATGTATTTTGTATGTACCGCAGTGGTGTCTTTGTCTAAGACACTTTGTTTATGTCTTTTTCTTAACACATATTCCCTTACACCTTCACACATCTCCACACTGGCAAAGGATTATGGTTAACTTCAGTTTATAAACATAAAATATCTTTTTTTGCCTTGGGAAAACGGACGTTGACCATTCATGCCAAGGCATGTTGAGGTGAAAATTGGAGACAGGGGAAAGCGTGTTCTGGGTGTTTCTGAGGTGTTGTTACACACTGGAAATCCCTGTGTCTTTTGTCTCTCAGGAGTTACAAGCTCCCCTGCTGTGTGTGTGTGTGTGTGTGTGTGTGTGTGTGTGTGTGTGTGTGTGTGTGTGTGTGTGTGTGTGTGTGTGTGTGTGTGTGTGTGTGTGTGTGTGTGTGTGTGTGTGTGTGTGTGTGTGTGTGTGTGTTTCTGCAGGAACCTCACACTAGATAATGAGTATGGGGTTTTACACATGTGTATGGGGTTTTATACATATGTGTTCTGCTAACGTGTGTGTTTGTTAGCTAGGTGTTTCTGAGTAAAAAAAACAAAAACAATTTGTGTCCTCTGAGATAAGCGCTGGGAGTTACACAACTGTGTCTGTGTTTTTGTCTGCTGCCTGTTCTCTCTTTGAGATCCAGACCCAACCTGTGAAATGACACTTAACATGATCGTTGTTAAAGAGTTAGTCAGTTTAGGATGTTATTGCTCAGTTGCCGTCTGACGCTGCTGTCCTATGCTGCTGTCCTGGGAAATCTTTTTTTTTTTTTTTAAAGTTCTTATGTTTATGAAATATATTGAGATATTCAGGTTATTTTAGTCTTTACTCCCCTTTTTCTCTCTCCCCCTTATTCTTTACCCTCTTCTTTTTCTTTCCTTGTGTCTTTGTCTCAGGTCCCACACTTTTTAAATAAGTCAAGATCTTTTTTAGCCCATAGTAAGGATAGATAAATAGATTCAAAACACTTCTTGAATGTCTTGACAAAGGTTGCATTGCTGGATTTGTTTTGTTGATGAAGTGGATATACTTCCCCCTACTACCCCAACATTGTAAATCAAAATAAGAAAGTCTTTGAAGTTGTTTCATAAAGCTTTATTACAACTATTTTTTTTTTAGTTTCTCATGGTCCAATAAATTACCCATCAAGTCTGAAGCTATGTAGGTTATTTTAGTCTCTTTTAGCAAGACTTCACCAGGAAAATTAATCAGTCAGAAGGAAAGGTGGAAGTGATGTGACATTGGTACTGTGTAGTGCTGCAAAACATCTTAAGGACAATGTTGTTTGCATCTCTTTTCCTCAATCTTACTGTATATTTACAGAATATACAACTAATTTGCAACTGCAAATATGCTTTGAAGGAAACATGATGCCTTTGGGATTACTTTTTTTATTAAAGCTTTAGCTCGTAACTTTTTGATATTAATGAATGTCTGTTACATTCAAGCCGTTGTCAAATGAGTTGCTACAAAGCTAATCAAGACTATCATCTCCACAAAACTCTCTCTGTATTTCTTAGTTTGGTTATGTTCAGAAGATTGTGTTGTCCGGCAACTTTCCCGCGCGATCATGGAAGGCTCATATATGTGGATCCGTCGACAGTGTTGTTGTCATTACTAAGAATTCCGCATGGGGGCGACAGAAACTATACACCATAGCTTTAACGAAAACAGTGAATATTTGTATCTGACAAGTCTTAAAAACATATTTCTCATTTTGCACCAAAATATCCGAGCTTACAGTACAATATCCGCTCATTGTGATAACTTTTTTTATGGTTATGTTTCGGCACTCGCAGCACTTGGTTAAGGTAAGGAAAAGATACTGCTTGGTTTAAAACAGAAAGTCTGCTGTGACTTGAGACACAACAGGTTTCTCAACATTTAACCAAAACCACAGTCTTTTGATACCTACGCAGTCTATACGACATTCCACTTCCGTGATTGCTCCGGTGCCGCCGGAAATTCTGCTGGATGTTGCTCTTTTCGCCTGGATGTGCATCACCTTCTGCTTTCTTTGTGTTGGAATTTTAAACTCTGGTGGATTTCTGAGGACTATGATTAACTGCTCCTCAGATCTCTGCAAGGTTAAGGGACAGCTAGCTAGACTATCTGTCCAATCTGAGTTTTCTGTTGAACAACTAAAACATTTTTTGAACGTACACATGTTCCACCAAAACAAGTTCCTTACCGAGTCTATTTTACAATAGCACAGTTACTCTGTCCTGCGCTTAGCGCTGCCCAAGACGATTTTGATTGGGTTAAAGAAATGTCAATAAACCGCAGCACATTTTATTTCTCCCATCCTGGAACACTGTGTGGACTAGGCAGACCCTTCTTTGCAGCGCTGTAGAGGAAGATCTGGCAAAGCAAGTCTAGCCTATTCCTAACCACAGACAGGAGTTTTGGGTGTGAACCCTGGATTGTCAAAAGTCCTGTATGTCGAACCATCTACCCTGACAACCTCTCTGCGACTTTCTTAAAAAAAAAAGAATCTGAAAATAATCCAGGCGGCGATTACATTTGTCGACACAATGTAATTTGGAAAACAATTCACTATGACATAATTGTATAGGAGACAGGCATGCTTTTCAGTCAGTGTTGGTTTCTTTTGACAATGACCACAATCTTTCCTCAACCAAATACTTTATGTGGCTAGAAAGTATAAATCAAATACACACAGGTCAAAGGGAGGACCTCTGGCATGTTTTCATGCATTGGTTGTGACGCTCTACGGAGCTGGACACTGACAACTCTACTACGCACAGAGCATATGTGTGTGTGTGTGTGTGTGTGTGTGGTGTGTGTGTGTGTGTGTGTGTGTGTGTGTGTGTGTGTGTGTTGTGTGTGTGTGTGTGGTGTGTGTGTGTGGTGTGTGTCTATTTATATGTTGTTTTATTTTTGGTGTTTTTTCTGGGTTGGGGGGTGTGGTTGAGGTTGATTGTGAAGGTGATTTGGTATATTGGTGTGTGTGTGTGTGTGTGTGTGTGTGTGTCAGGCATGTCTCGGCTCTTTACCACTGTGAGGTGCTTGCCTGTGGAGTTAGAGAAACCTATAGAGGCTGGATTCACAAGTGTGTGTGTGTGTGTGTGTGTATTATGTTGATCATGCCAAAGCTCATCTGATTTATCATCATTAAGTAGCTCACAAGATGAAGCCCACAGTTACAGACTTAACATGTCAAAGAATGTTGTGCATGACATTTTAACAGATTAGGATTTATCAGATCAGTCATGTGTCTCCTGTCAGTAATCCTGCGTTGCCTCCTCTGCATCTCTGGACATTACATGTATGTAAGAAAATGCTAAAACAAGACTAAATATGGGACTTTATTCATCAGATGCCCTGTTGCCAGCGGGGGGGGGACGCTATGACCAAAAGTACAGTTTTGCCTACTAATGTCCTCAAGCCTGGACTCTTGTCACTCGTGATAAATTTTGGCCAAATTGGACAATGTACACCAAAGTTACGACTTCTTTGTTCATTGATAAATGCTCAAAATGGCCATCACGCCACACCCACACCATTGGACGAAAAGCTTTTCTTTTAATAACTTTTCATCGTTAAGGTCTTTAGATGACACAGACATAATTTGAAGTCAGTCTAATGAAATGGAAGAGTTTGTTAAAGTGTAGCACCTTGACTATTGGGCCTTCTTACTATTGAAACTAGGGGGCGCTATGACTTTGAGTAAATCTGTCTCTAGATCTCCTCAGGGTTGGACACTTATGAATCCTGAGAAGTTTTGAGCCCATTGGAAACTCAAATTCACGCACTTTCTGTTTCGATGGCAAAAGGCACAAAATAGCCGCCCCGCCACGGCTATCCCCTGGGTGAACCTCTTCTCTCTAAGCGTAGCTCCTATGGCGCCATTATAATACTACGAAGCACTCATCCGCCGTTAGCATTGACCCCCATTCATTTTTACGTCACTTTGACAACGAATAACTTTACATCTGAAGCGTTTAAAGACTCTATTTATGCATTGTTTATTTCTAAAGGAACACGACAATGTATAAAAGGCTCCATTACCTTGTATCTCACGTTATGGCTCCGCAGCAGACGTTTTTGTAAAAATAGGCTAACCATTGTGTCATAACCACGCGACTTACTCTCGCGTAGTCAACAAATCACTGTATTGTTAAGAGAAACTCGCGGACAGTTTGGACTTTGGACAGTTTAGGTTTAATTACTAATGTTAACTAGCATGTTAGTTACCAATAATTAGCCTGTGCCTATGTTATCTCTTTGCATATACTGTACCTACACTCTCTGTCTCTGCAAGATTGGGAATGATTGAGATTTCTCTTGGCACAGCAACCAGAAGACTCATAACTTTCAGACAGGTTGCTCAGGTCACAACTGCGTCGTCAAGCTCAGTTTGAGGCTGCGCAGTAACGCTCAGCACACACCGGAAAAGAGCTTCTAATAGACTTCACTGGTCTCCGTCCAGAGCAACGGAATCTGTTGGTCCACTTCTTCAACTGTCTATGATGCCCTATGACAAAAAGGTTTTCTTTTAATAACCTTTCATTTCTAAGGTCTTAAGATGACACAGACTAAATTTGAAGTTGATCAGATGAAATCTATAGGAGGAGTTTGTTAAAGTACAACATGTGAATTTGGAACTTTCAATTGTAAATGGCGGACTTCCTGTTGGGTTTATGATATGGCTCCTTTTTTGTACATCTTGACATGCTTCATATGTGTACCAAGTTTCATCTGTCTACGTTAAACGTACTGTAGAGGCAAGCCATTTCTGTGCGCCTATTCCCGAAAACCTTGGCAACCAGGCTTGATACGACAGTCAAATTTGGTGAGTTTTTGAGTATTTGAGTAAAAAGTATTGGCCAAAAGAAAGAAGGAATAATAATTCCTTCAGTTTCAATAGGCCCTTCGCAGCTGCCAGTGATTGGGCCCTAATTAATGTTAATAGTGCTCTGTGTCTCCTGTTCAGGATAACTTTATAAGGCCATAATATGTCAGTGTTGTATTTACAGCTTATTGACGATAATCTAACCATAATTTAACAGTGAAAACCCACCAGCTGTCAACACACATCTTTCAAAACTTTTTGCAGCAGTTTACCTTGACTTGCTCTCCGATATTATCATGGCACACAATGTGTGTTTCTGTATGTGTGCCAAAGCTTGCCAAGCTTTTTCCTGAGAGGAAGCAGAAGCTTTCAGTCTCCACAGGTGACGTGCTGATCCGTAAGTGTGACTTTTGTGTGTGTGTGTGTGTGTGTGTGTGTGTGTGTGTGTGTGTGTGTGTGTGTGTCGGAAGCGTAACGTTCACAATCTCAGTAGGTGAGCTGTTGATCTGAGTTCTCTGAGTTTCCCTCAACCATCTGTGACACACACACACATATTTTGCTTATAATGCTGACAAGTCATTGTTTAGTACCCTGTCATGTGACGATCCTTTTGTGTGTGTGTGCAGCCTCCTTCTTGCCGTTTTTGAAGAATGGAACATATCAAATACAATAAATGTAAATTGTAGTAGAATTGTGTGTGTGTGTGTGTGTGTGTGTGTGTGTGTGTGTGTGTGTGTGTGTGTGTGTGTGTGCGTGTGCGCGCGCGGGTGGGCAGCTGTCCCATCGTCCAGGCCAGAGAGTCCGGCTCTCACCCAGGCTGTCCAGAACGCTCTGGTTCCTAGCCAGAGCACTGACGTAGCTAGCTAGCTTCCCTTTCCTTTCTTTTCCTTTCCTTTCATGATGCTGTGTTTACTGTTACTTTCAAGTTCCTGCTGCTTAAGTTGAAGTGAGGACAAACACTGTGTTACAGTTTCTGTCCCGTACTGCTAACTAGCGGGTTCAGGATTTTTCATAAACATTATCACCAATGGATTCATCAAACAGGTTGTGGGAGCTGTAATACTGCATGGGAACATTTCCTTGGCCCACATTAAGACCCTGCAACACCATGCCTCATTGAAACACCACAGCAAACACAAAGCCTGCTGCTGACCAGTTGTAATGCCCCCCTCCCCCTTACACAGATGATGTATCTTTCATGATAATGCACTTTGTCTGTGTTACGAGATAGCAACAAAAACATGAAAGGAGCTTTGGGTTCAGTCCCCAGAGTACAACCAGCCCAGACCTTCAGCCTCAGATTCAACATGATGAATGTGCAACCTAGGGTTGGGCGATATGTTTATATTTTCCACCTGGCCGCCAACAACCGGCTACTGCCGATATATTTGTGCAGGTGTATGCACAGCTGCAACAAGCCCATATTTTCAGATCCACATGTACAATTTACAACACTGTGTTGAATCCGTTGGGGCCTTAAAGAATGTGTTCTGTGCGTACCTATGATGGCTTGAGATTTGAAGAATCGTGCAACCACTTCTAACTGTATGCTGGACTGAATTAGCCAAGTAGAGCAAACTAATGAATTGTGTCTCAGTTTTAACACCTACTAATGAATTGTCCTGTTTTCTTTTTTTCTGTTTCTCCTTGTTGTATATAACAAATTACTATTGTATATTTTTTTTCAGTTTTTTTAAAAATATAACTACAACCAGCCTAATAGACTACAGATGGAGCCCTCGGGCTACAATGTTGCATTTTTACGTGTACTGCTGTACATGTTCATCCATGTGCATTGTTCTGAAATAATAAATTAAATGAAATTAAAAATAGTCCTCAAAAACAATAATCGATTTAAAAAATAATTAATAAAAAAAAAAAAAATGAATATCCGTTCTAGGCTTGTTCAGTTTCTGCATAGACGCAGTTGACAGGTAACTGGCAGTGCTAGTATGGATAGGATGATAACAAAATTTGGCATTAATAAACAGTAAGAAAAGTAACTTACTAACTAACCAACTGTGCAACTGTAGTAAGAAATGTCTGGTTCTGTGATTAAGGAATCAATAATAAACATGAACGCCATATTTCTATCACATTTTCTACTAATCTTTCATTTCAGGTTTGACTGGCTCTTGTTGCACACTCTTCTTCTACAGTGCTTTAATCGCAACCGATTGGGGAACTAGCACTACCAACTCTGTGACAGTAGTTGAGTAGTTGTGTTACATTACAAATTAGCATTTTCTTTTTCCAATTTTTTAGGAAATTCAGTCCAACTGTTTACTACGTTTGGGTGGAAACCTGAGTTTAGGCAAATATTCAGTCAGAAATAGCATTCCAGCTTAAAATTCTGAGAATGCACAACTAATATAACCTGGGAACCAGTGATCTACAAGCTTATTATTTGTTCTGGCAGATAAATCAGCCACCGCTAACCGTGAGTTAAATCTAAAGATCACGCTTTGTAGATACCTGATTAAACAATCAACTGTAATTGATTCCCTTTCAGATTGTGGCTCAATGTCAGAGGAATTCATCAATTAATGCACAATGTTTTGTTGTGCTGATGAAGCACAAAACGTGCACGTTTGATAGCTTGTTCTCCATAGGAGTAATAACTAAGGCTATCAGGCTAAATGCTATGGGAGTATCATGGCATTTAGAGTCAGCTATACGTTGATGGAAAACGGTTTCTCATAAACTAAGTAGAAATAATCAAAACTTTGGGGCATAATATAAATATATATTATTATTATTATATTTTTCTATGATGAAGAAAATTGAGGGTATCAGTATTAGAACTTTTCCTCAATTAGGAATTTATTTTATTTGCATTGATGCTAAAGAGTTGGTTACGTTTGAAATGTTGCAGCTGGTGACTGGGACGTTGGTAATGAACTCTCTTTTTAAATGAACAAATAGAAAAGACAAGATGCTATCCAGCCTCAGATCGATTAATTTGGGTTAAGTGAGTGAATGTTTCTAAGGCAGAGCAAGGAGAAGATGAAACACACACACACACACACACACACACACTGCAGGGGAGGGATGTATGTGAATTATTAAAGTTGCCAATTAGACCAGTTGACATTTAGATCAAAAACACCATGACATTGGCCTTTAGCGAGCTCTTTCTTTCTCTCATTCTCTTTCTTGCACACAAACAGACACTCAGAAACACACACGCACACACACATGCACACACATGTACACATATGTACACACATGCACACACACACACACACACACACACACACACACAGGTGCACGCACAAATGCTCATTTCTGCAGCCTCACAAAGGGCACCAAAGGTAGCATTGCTCCCTAATAAAAGAATTACCACCAAGGAAGGGTCAAGCCAAGTGGACAGAGAACAGTGGGGGACACGGGCTGGATGGTCAGTTATGTTTTAGATTTGACATTTGACACAGGCTAATTGGCAAAAGGAGGAATGGTCTATTTGCTTGTTTAAACGCACTGTAGCTGGTGGTGGTTGAGAACAGCCCAGTCTCGATATGTTCTTTTGATTTAAATTCTTTTTCTGAATATTTTTGCTCACATGAAGTAAAAATGTATGTAGGGAAACGACAAGTGTAACTGGATCTAGAACGGCTGCAGTTAAGAGATATAATCATGTACAACAATGAACAATTTCCAGAGATCATTTAAAATGAATACACTGAATGGATATGAAAAAGACTTGAGGTGATTGTGTCGTGTACTGACCGTGTGGTTCCTGGGATAATTTACTATGTCTAGTTTGGATGGGTTATTATTCGGTTCACTGTAGAAAGAAGGAAGTAGGTAGATGGAAAAGAAATAATGTGTACATGCGTGTCTATGTGTATGCATGTGTATGTGTGCGTGTAGGTAGTTAGATATACTGTACGTGTATACATAGATAAATATGTGAAGCATACAAATTGTTTTGTATTTAACTAAAGTATATGCATAGAAACAGGGGAGAGGATCAGAAAACTCCTTTTTGAACACTGGGATTTGAATTATTTGAATCATTTACTTATTGTGTTGAAATGCTATTTATCTGTTATTTTTTAATTTTATTTTCAACATGTTCAAAATAAACTAAACTGAAACTAGTTCAGTTTTTTTCTCACATCTATATATCTCATGCTAAACATGAAGCTATGGCCAGCAGCCAGCAACTTATCTTAGTCCAAAGACTTTAACACATCACGTCAAAAACTGACGCATGGTCAGGACCTTTTGTGTATGCATTTGGCTTCTTTGTTTAAACATGCTTAGTCAGGACCTCTTAGTATAATTGTATAGCACGCTGGGTAAAACCACGTAGGGTTAGGAGTAGACTGTGAGGTTAAAATGATGCACAGTGGCTTGAGAAAGTTTACACACC
>NC_045749.1:3762082-3762241 GCF_008692095.1 Etheostoma spectabile | reverse complement strand
TTGATTTAAAAAGAGGAATAAAAAAACCTCCTTTTGGAAATTGATCTTAATGCCTTAAATCAAAAAACTGGGGGCATAAGTATACACCCCTATGTTACATTCCCATAGAGGCAGGCATATTTTTTATTTTTAAAGGCCAGTTATTTCATGGATCCAGGA
>NC_045749.1:3761614-3762072 GCF_008692095.1 Etheostoma spectabile | reverse complement strand
CTATGCATCCTGATAAAGTTCCCTTGGCCTTTAAAATTAAACTAACCCCATATCATCACATACCCTTCACCATACACAGAGATTGGCATGGTTTTTATTTTTCTTAATAGCTGGTTTATTTGCATTGAGAGATGATTTTATGGAAAGTATTCCATGCCTGTCTCTATGTATGGTGAAGGCTATGTGATGATATGGGGTTAGCTCCCGGGCTAAATCATTAATTACAATAGCCAATAATCCGCTAGTCGAGCTAGCTACTGAACAACAACGTCAGCTAATGTTTTTTGACACTATTTTGACACTACTATGATGGAACTAAACCTAACTCTTATAAGTCACAGTAATAACGACCAATTTGACACATTGTTCTAACATTCAGCTATTTTAGTTTCTTATGTTTCAACTTGGCTTCTACTCTGCGCCATTAAAGGACCAACTTCTTCTCTGGGGACTAGCAA
>NC_045749.1:3760863-3761604 GCF_008692095.1 Etheostoma spectabile | reverse complement strand
CACAACCGTCTCCTGCTCTCCCTCTGATTAGATAGAAACTCAGCCAGAGGCGGGAGTCTGGCACAACCGCCTCCGATTGGCCAATACTACGTTTCTGTTTCCTTGACTGGGTTACAGGCGCGTAGCATTGGCCACAAAGGAACAGGATATTAAACCTATTTCAAGCCCTTTGAACCTGTAATTGTTTGTCCTCTGTCACTAACTGACAACTTCACAAACTCTAAAGTTGGTTGTTTTTATAATAATTTTTAGTTGGGATGAGATTAAATTTATTGTTGAGCCCCCCTGAAAGGGTTGAAAATTGCCAAGCAGTTGCTCTACGCAGTAGTTCCCATACAGACACTTGAGGGGCCCCTGTGCTTCAGTATCTTAAGCTGAGGGCCACTGACAAAGCGTCAGTAAGTGACAAGTTAGCTTGTTCATTTAAGTCTCGGCAAGAAAGCAAACAGATGTTAAACTTTTCCCTTTAAACAGGATTTTGTGTCTGAATACACCATTATTCTAGTACTTACCGTGGCGGTGAGTCGGGGTACAGGTTGTTGACCTGTGACAGAGTCTCTCTGTAGGAATCAAAGTCTAAACCAGGAGGAAAGTCTTCTAAACAGGTAGATCTCAGTTCTCCTACGGAACCTCCATAGGAAAAACCATCCAGACCTGCAGAGACAGACATTAAGATGAAGCCATATTTCAATGGAGAATTAATCATTTGGTGGTAGTAGTAGTAGTAGTAGTAGTAGTAGT
>NC_045749.1:3754170-3760853 GCF_008692095.1 Etheostoma spectabile | reverse complement strand
GTAGTTGTAGTAGTAGTAGTAGTAGTAGTTGCAGTTGTTTATTTTGAACATGTAAAAAAATAAAAATATGTATAATTAAAAAGACAGATAAATAAGGTCATGTAATTCTCAGCACAATCTTCCAAAATGATTGTGAGTAATTCAAACAAAAAATTCCCATATTCAAAATGGAGTAGAAAGGAGTTCAGAAACCAACTTATCAGGTCCTACCCCCTTTCTCTAGTTTTATCCTTTAGTAAATACATCTAGTAGCAGTGCAATAACTGATATGATAGATGCAATTTTTGCAAACTTTTGCACATCTTTCATGTATGTAAATTCAAGACAATTCAACAGACAATAAATGGATTAGGTCATTAGTTGTTGTTGTTTTTCTGGCAGCATTTACAGTTTAATATTCGCTTACTGTCTTAAAGTATATAATAATTGAAAACCTACTGAAGATTTTGGAAGCAAATTATATGGCTGAAGATATGTTTATTGTGTAGGGAATTTCAGAATAACATGAAAAAGAAAATTTGTAGGGGTATTATATCGTTTCGTTTCGTTTCGTTTCGTTTATTTCACACGTCATTATTGTACATTCAGACACAATCCATGAGCACAACAATCCTTACAGGACATGAAATGGGAACCCCAAATAAGCTACTAAGTTTTCAGAGGGGCCCGAAAACAAACACACAACAACCAACACACCCCCAAAACTCAATTACCATAGACAAACCAAACAAACAAAACCCAAACAAAATAAACAAACAATCCCAGCACAAATTGTAGGCATTTAAAATGATCAACAATTGAGAAAGCAATTTTTCCTTGACACGTTTCTTAAAGATGGAGACAGAATGCAACAATTTTAAGTTTTCCTCAAGCTCGGCCAAATCTGCGGTCCCCTACAAAATATACCAGGGTCGTACATTTAACGACGTTTTTTCCCAGTAATTCGGTATTTTCCCCTTGTACACGGTATACAGGGGACACGACAGATGGGAAAAGCTCACATAACATACCGTTTAACTGTGAAAACAATGGAACATCATACAGGCATTATGGATACGTTATGTTCCGGGAGCCTCAAAATCCAAGACGAGTGAAATAGAGGACGAGTGGGGGTGTTAGGCTCAGACAAATTAAGCCGTATAACTTTTTTCTGTAAATCTGGTTTTCCAAATGGCGGAAAAGTGTAACCCATATAGTATACAAATTAAATGCGGTCAAAACAAGTTTTATAAGGTGAGCAGCGTAGGGGTGGAAGAGTAAGTTTCGTTAAAAAATCGTCCGATCATATTTAGATAATTTTCCATTAGGTATCAATGGCAATTGAAAATTAAATTTTCATCCAATATAAAACTCAAGGAATTTCGTGGCATTTACTTTCAATTTATTTGGTTCATTATATTTTAACACAGGACATGCAACCAGGAGCTATACGGACTATTGGTTTTTGAATGTTTAGGATAATTAAATCAAAAGAATGTGAAAATATTACAATTTTTTAATTTGTCGCTTTTTTTAAATTGTTTATAAGGTGAAGATGGTAATAAGAGTTAAGTGGGGAGAGCGATGAGTAATTATTTATTTACACCGAAAACCAAATTTCTACATTTTCTTTGTGAAATTAGGCGATTGTATGATTTTTTGTCCAGCCATTCTTCTTTCCAATTCTTTTTTGGACTATTTATGGGATTAGGAAGAAATATTAAAAAAAATGTGGTTGTCATCTTCATGCAGCAAAAAAGTTTTAAAGAGATTTTGTTTTGTTTTTTAAATATCTTTAATTGATGGTGTATAAATATGTTAATAAAAAAAACAAAACCTGTTATTGGTGTATTAAAACCTTAGTTAGTTGGGGAATTTTTTAAAAGTCATTTAAACCAATATAACAAAAAACCAGAAAAAAGAGGGCCCCCCAAAAGCTGGGCATTCTTCCATTTTCTGTCGCTTTGAGGGGAGGGGACCTTCTCCCCAAAAGTTAATGTGGGGGGTTTTTTGTTTCCTTTTAAAAGGGGGAAATAGAAAGAATAGAAAATTTGTTCATTAATATTTACAAATTTGCGGTATACGCCACATAGATAACTTTTGAACCAACTATTGTGACTATGTCCTTTGGACATTCCAAATTGTAACGATAGATTTGGTAATTTGGTTCCAATAAAGATATCCAAATGCAATGGTATTCAAGGAGATGCTGTAAATTTGCGATAAAATCTAAAAAAAAATACCAATACCAACAGCACCTGTTTATCAAGGGCAAGTCGAGATATTAGATCTTTTCAGTCAGGATACTAGTATAGCAATACAGTGGGGTCTACCATTTGCCTATTAAGACAATATGCAAAGAGAAAATCAAAGGAAAACAATAATATGTATAATTGTCAAGGTTATCCATTGTTAACCTCTTGTACACAACTACTCACGGAAAAACCGTAGAAATGTTTAGGACAACAATAGATATGGGACGATAATTGCTCATCATAGATTTTTATGCCCCAGATTTACAAATAAAACTGTAATCCTGTGTCTAATTTTAAATTTTAGAAAATTATTTGGCCCCTCCTTTCGGCTACACAAGTTTCCAGGAGGAACACACGTTAAAGGTATTATGCAATAATGAAGTGGCGTCAGATAGATATCAACTGCATGGCTTCAAGAATTATGCTACAGATATCACTCACCAGCAGTGTAAGCAGGAAGCTGTTCCAATCTGTATAAGGTCTGAGTGATTTATGGACACTGCTTGTTTGCAGTTCCGTTTGGCTCTATGTCATAGAAGAAGGAATTGTGTGTGTTGCCTTGCAAATAATGATTAGGTAAAAGTAATACCCGCTAGTTGGTTGTTGTTCTGCGGTTTGTTGGTTTATATATGAAAGAAAGTTTTTTCCCCAAAGTGAGGACTTGATGAAAGTAATTATTAAATGGTTTGATCTATAAATCAGTTTGAGAGATGTTATAGCGTGTTGGTTGTTTTGATGAGGAGTTATTAGATATACGAATGAGTTTGTAGGGTTGTATGCAAGATTGGAAAGCGCCCAGAGCCGGACGCACAGTGCTGTTTTTTGCTTTATTAAAGTACTTTATTTAGCGCTTTCCAAGACTTCTTAGAGTCACCCTTAGATGCTTGAGATGAGGTATGAATAATGGCTACTTTACTTTTCCTAAATATTGTGTGAGTTTATCCTATAATATATGTATAATTCTTATTCTTGGCACTGTTGTTTTTTAAGACATTTTGTAAAGTTTGTCTTATGCGCAATAGATTTTAAAATACCCTTTGTGAGCCAGGGTTATGACCAATCCACATAATTTACAGTCTTCTCAGGGATGGTACGATAATGGAATTTGTGATTCATTTAATAGGTAGTCATATGCAGTGTCTGGATCATTACAATTAAATTACTTCCAAGTTTTTGCCTGTAAACTACCCTCAATTGTTTGAGAGTAGTCTCATTTAGGATTTTAGTTTTAGTTTTTGCTTCTAATTTAATCTTACTATCAGATTCTAGAAATAGACTATTGGAAAATGGTCAGTAATATCTGATAACACAACTCCAGATCAAGCTAGCATTTTGAATGTTTTGAAGATATTGTCAATAGCTGACTGTGTGGGTGAGTCACTCTAGTAAATTGATTTGGTACAAAAAAAGGAAGAAGTGTAAAGTATTAATGAAGTTTTTGATAGCATCTTCTTTGAGAACATCATATTAAAGTCCTAGCAGAACACAATCTTGTTTTCTGTTTATGGAAAATAAGAGTCTTCCATTTTAATTTTAAAAGTCAAAGTCAGAGTCAGGGGGACGATGATTACTCGCTATAAGTGTTTAGCTTTTTGAGGTTATCTCAAAAAGAGTGAATCACACTGATTATCATCTAAGACAATATATCACGAACAATATATGATGTCTGGAATGCACATATAAACAGACACCACCACCGGGCGGCCAAGTCTGTTTTGGTGAGTAGTTGGACTCATAAGATTAAGAATACAGTAAAGGTCCTGTCATTAGTCCAGGGTTCACTGCAGCCGATGACATCAAGTACAGTCAGAGGTTAAAAGTAAAGTAGCTAATTCTTCATGAGTTTCCAAAGCTTCTAATATTAAGGTGCCTAATGAGTAGTTATTTACATAATTTAGTTTTTAATGTTTCAGGAATATAGTATTTACAATTTTATTTTTACCAATATCAGTACAGACATTAACATCCTCTCCATCATAATTAAATCATCGAACGCATATGAGATAATACTATAATATTTAGTTGATTGACCAAAGGTTTGCTGGGATCTTATAAAAGTAACATGTACACATAATCATCTTATATCTCAAACGCTTACACGGATAACGATAATCCACGTTATTTCCAACAGAAAATTTAATTTAAGGGAAAAAAAAAAAGAAAAGAAAAGGAAAAATAAATGCCAATTAATTTTAGTCTTTAACCACCTTAGAAATACTCATCCCTATTCCACTGAAATAAGGTTAAATGTATTGAAGAAAAAATACCAAAACGTAGATAGGGAAAGAGTAAATCACATAAACTCAAGAAAATCAATACTAGTGGGACAAAAGTCAACTGTCTTGTTAATCGTTCATAAAACCAAAGACTATACTTCAAAAAATGCTTACGCACACAGGGGCTGCAGAAAAAATAAGGAAAACGAAAAGGCTAACCAAGACAGTCTGTTGTTCTGGTTTGCCCGTTAACCAGACAAGTAAATCATGCTCACAGGGTGGGAATAATGATAGTCTAACGAATAGACGCTATGTATTCCTTTGCTTCCACAACCGATGCAAGGCCTTTCCTACTCCTCCTTCAGTTTAATGGGGAGCCTGGCAGGGAACAGCAAGGCTGGCTAAGTTCAGTTTGTATAGTCCGCCATTACCTCACGGTACTGATGTCGTTGTCCAGAACCTCCGAGGTAGTCCCGTAGATGAAATCAAATTGTCCGGTATTTCAACTGACTCTCATCATCCGTGCTTCGCGGATTATTTTATCCTTGACCTGGTATTTATGAAGGCGGATGATGACCGGTCTCGGCCGTTGGCCCGGCTGTGGTTTCTTTGCAAGGGTCCGGTGAGCTCTGTCGCACTCCGGCGGAGAATCCAGAATCTTCTTGCCGAATACCTCAAACAGCATCATAGAGAAGAACGTGGATGGATTATATCCCTCAATTGACTCCGGTAGGCCAAGCACTCTGATGTTTTTGCGCCGGCTACGGGATTCCAGATCGGTGACTTTAGCAGCTAGTTTAGCATTGCTTTCAGTTAGCTTGGCACATGATATTTCCATAGCTAGCAGGCGTTCGTCCTGTAGGTTAGCATTTAATTCGAGCGCCCCAATCTTCCCAGCATTGTCGGATACCGTCGCTTGTATGTGATCAAGCCTTTTCTCCAATTTTGCCATAGTGGCGTTGAAGTCAGCAGAGAGGGCTTTCCGATTTTCCTCTAATAAAGCTGCTATGGATGCCAATGTCAATACATCTCCTCCATCGTCCGGGCTAGTAACTCCTTGATCTGATCTACTTTTTGTAACTTTCGGAGGCATGGTTTGCAGGATCAATGGTTTAGTAGTACTTAAATGAGGTGGAAATACTTGGTTAGGAGCAGCATAAGCAGAGTGGTTCTACTTTCTATGGCTTAGTGAAAGCGTGGCTCATCGTGGTTAGCGTGCCGTGCCGTGCAGCTACGTCATCAACCTGCCTTCTCTTCCTCGTTCCTCATATCAGTTATTTGAAGCCCCTACTTAAGAAAGATCCTAAATAAATCGGCCTTAAATGTTTTAACCTAACAGATCATTTTGCAAATGACTTAATTTTCTGATGACTTCATTTTGTGGTTCATTTCATCAAGTGTGTTACTATATCTCCTACTACCTTAGACCCCTCAATGCTCCGTCGCAGTGAGTCAGTCAGAAAGTCAAAATTTCAGATGCAGACTGACCGTAGCTAGCCCGTAGGTGTGGGTTTCGGAGTCGACTGTCTTTGCGCAGGCTGCCGACGATGATGGTGATGCAGGAGAGGAAGAGGACCAGACCTATAACGATCCCCGCCACCACCAGCGGAGACACCAGGAGAGACGTCTCCCCTCCCGACTCCCTCTCACTCCGGCAGTCTGGGTACTCCCCATGGCTCTGGTTGGAGCTCACTGCTGGGAGAGAGATGGAGGTCAAGGTTAGACGAGGTTAGTTAGTAGGTTAGACTTGAGTGTGTGTTTGTTTGTTTCTGTGTGTGTAATCACTGGTGTTTATAAGTCAAAGGTCTAAGGGCATTTTCACATTTCTCCTTAAACTTACCATTTTAAGGAATGTGCATAAAACAGATCCCCATGTGTTTAACATCAAAATATTCAGAACAACTTCAGCTTTCTGTTTAGAGAAAGCCAAATCTGTCCCAGGACAAAGTGTAACGAGATAATGTGGCGCTACGTTGATGTTTGCTTTTTGAAATTCCTTGAATATCTTTTGAAAACAGGTTATGAGGTCATAAGGAGCAAGGTTACGTCACATTTCTCTGTTTTGCCCGCCCAGAGAAAGAGAGAGACATCATGGCTTTCAAATGAGCTTCCCCCCCACACACACACACACACACACTCACACACACACACACACCCTCTTCCTCCTCCTCAATAGCTTCAGACACAGAAATTGCACTTCCTGGGGAAAGCTCATTGTGGGACTGGCTCTAGT
>NC_045749.1:3752467-3754160 GCF_008692095.1 Etheostoma spectabile | reverse complement strand
CTGCACCAAGGCTGAATTTCGGGAAAGAGACTTTTAGATACGGTATTAGGGGACCACTAAGGTCTATATAAAAACATCCAAGAAGCAACATGTCATGGGACCTTTAACGAACTGGCATTTATGGAGGACATGAAGTGACTCCATAGATAAATCAATACAAATCAAACACATTAATAAACAAATGAACCATCCTTCTGTCTGTCTGTCTGGCTTTATGACAGTAGTACAGCAAGAGGTCGTGTTACATAACTGCTGTCATGCCCTGCACAATCCGTACCCCTTCCGTCTTTTCTCTGCTTCTTCTTCTCTTTGCACGTCTTCCTTTCTCTCTTTCCCTGAGGACTTATTCCATTTCAGTGTGTGACAGATAATTAGAGCTAGAGTCAACACACACACACAAACACACACACACACTTCACCATCAGCATTAGATTACAGAACGATCCTGTTCCTCTCCATTTCTGTTTAATGTCTCATCTGTCTGTTTTCTCTGCCTGCCTCCCCTCTCCCTGTGTGTCTGTCTACTTCTTTATCCGTGTCACTGCCAATCACTCTGGAACCGTCTGTCTTCATTCACATCACAGCTGTTTCCCATGCTGTTTTTACAGAAATGCCCTCTACTGTATAGGCCTATTGTTTGTGACACAAACCTGATGTTTACTCATAACTATGAAGAATCAGAAGGTGCATCATTAACATGGCAAAAAGTTAGTTGTCGCCCAGTCGTGTTTGTCCCTCCCTTCGGCCACATCCTCACTGCCTCTGCCGCCTCCATGTTCTCCATTCATCCACAGATGACCCACATTTACCTGCTCACCTGTTGTCACTTTCCTCTCATCCCCCCCCTGCATTATAACCCGCCCATTTTCACTCTTCCTGCCAGATTGTCAATTATTATTATTCCTTTTTGATGCCTTGTCTGCATTTAAGTCCTTTTGTTGCCATGATTTACTTGCTGTGTCAATTGTAGTTAGATCAGACAACCCTTGTTCTAGAGGGCATGGAGCAAAGACAAATTTCTACATTTAATTTGGATTTATTTTGGTTTCTGCAGGTTTCACGGATGGCTGCAGTGTAACCAGAGTTGTACACTTATGTCCTCAAAGTGCAGAGAAGCTACATCATTCCTTCATTTATTGCATGTATGTCTCATGTACAGTATGTGCGACTTGTTTTCCTGAAATGTGCAATGCATCCACTGCATTCAAGTGTTGTGTCAGTGAATTTGCAGTCAGAACTAAAATAAAGAACTTAAAAAAAATGTTCTTTTTACTATGAACAGACAGGGTTCTTGGTGCTGCATTACAGCAAAACAGGAAATAAATTGAGGTACAATGATCAAAACCTGCTTTTGACTTTCAATAATGTACTTTATGTAACACAGTTGAACTAATTATTGTACGTATTGATCTGTCTTGATAACTAAGACACTATAGATCCAGTTTGACAATCATTTTCTTGGAGAATTCAAGTCTCTTTGTTGTCATTGGATAAAACAACAAGACGGTGAAGCATCTACCTGAGCGACGTAGTGCAAAACATAATACGAAGAATAAAAAAAAGTTGCTAAGCAAGTTTAAAACGATGGTTAGCATTTACACAACGAATTGGAATGCTAAAACACATACGGGTATCAAGAAATTGTGTCTCTAAATTCCAGCGTGTTTTTAAATACACCAACTTAAATACGGAG
>NC_045749.1:3751268-3752457 GCF_008692095.1 Etheostoma spectabile | reverse complement strand
GGGGGGGGGGGGCAACAACAGTGTGACAAAACCAAAGTCCTTTTGGCCGCTGACTAACCCGAAGGTCCTTTAAGTTTGAAGACATGTCTCTCTTTTTGTCTATCATTGCTCTGAATATAAAGCGGGAGAGAAACAATCAAATCATACCCAATATTATTTTCATTTCAGTCTTTCAGTGCTTCTCTATTGCTCAATTCTCGTTTCTTTCCCCCCCCGAGATCGTCTGCGTCTGTAATTCTGTTGTCTACAGTAAATTGGTTTCACACAGATTCCCGAGAAGAGGAAAATGTTCTCTCACCCCAAACGATTCCCAGCAGACCTCTCTCCTCTATCAGTAACGTCTCCTCTCTCACACACTTCTTTGTCTCCTCTTACTCGCTCTCCTAACATGATTTGTCTTCATTTTGCTTCTCATGTCTTCCTCATGAACTCCACACATTTTTTCCTGTCTTCTCCAAAGAGATCTCAGAAGGAAATCCATAATTATATAGATTCAAATTCACATAAACCTCACTCTCTTTGTAACACTATGAAAGACACACACAAACACACACACGCAACAGACACACACGCCACAGACAAACTTATAATAATTTTGGTAGCTTTGCTAATCAGGCTCTAGGGATGGCAATGTGAATCAGTCCATCACTTCGGTCCAGACTGAAATGTCTCATCAGATGCTTACCAGATGGATCACAAAATGTTGTAAGTCATTCCTGTTCCCCAGAGGATGAATTCTATTGACTTTGAGGGACCTTTGACTTTTCTTCTAGCGCCACCATGAGGCTCACATTTGTTGTTTTTAAATAAAGTATTTTGGAAACCGCAAACCGCTATAAGGAGATGTCAGCCAGTCACATTTCAAGCATGATTTAACCTTAATGCTACTTTCTATTTTCTTACGGCTACTCACTACTTCTTCGTGTGGCTGTGTGAACTCACTGTCCTGTAAGGCCACAAGCAAAACTGGCCAGCAAATATCTTTTGTTCCCTCCACTTCAGTTTGATTTAAGACAGAGGAGAGACACAATGAGTGGAGTGATGGTAGAGAGAGGATGCAGCCACACAATGATTTGGAGATAGATAGAGAGAGGGAGAGAAATGGTGATAGTGTTATATTTCAAAACCCTGAGGGAACAGGACCCAGCTGCAGAGAGAAAGAGGAGAGAAAGTGTGTGTGTGTGTGTGT
>NC_045749.1:3750363-3751258 GCF_008692095.1 Etheostoma spectabile | reverse complement strand
GTGTGTGTGTGTGTGTGTCTAGTATGAGTCTCTGGGCGTAAAAAAAATTAACCCTACATGCCCCATGAAATAAATCTGTGTAAATAAACAGAGAAGCATGTTAACAAGAAACCTATAAATCTTAAGACATACAACATTGGAAAATGGCATAAATCTTTTGTGGACTATAGTGTAGCACGTCGCCGATGTAGTTATTATGTAACAAAGGTGATTGATAGAACAGCACCTACAGTATAAAGCTGGGAGGGGCGTTGGAAATCATTGACATACAATACGATACTGCATCTCCAGGCCTTTTTATATTGGCTTCTACTTGTTAGTGATTCAGTGTCTTTGCTCAAAAGCACTTCAGCTCGGGGCTTGTGCTTGCAGGTCTTTTGTATGAGAAACATACAATGACGTCTACACCATTTGGCTATTGCTATGTGTAGGGGAGTATATGGTATATGTTCATATATAAAATGAAACAGCAAGAGCAGTAACTCACTTTGACAGCTTGTCACTAATGCTTACAGTTCAACACACACCCACCTCCCACACTGTATACTCAAGTTTGCCACAGAAAGCCAGTTCATAGTCCCGATGTTGACACCTGCCCTGAGCTGAGCCTCTGGGGCTTGTTTACTGCCTTTAAATGTGCATGGGGTTAAAGTTCTTTTCATTGTTTTCCATTTGTATTTTCACAGTAACAAGTTGTTTTTACTGGCTTTGAGCATAACTACAGTTGCATTTCGATTTCATCCTCAAGGTAATGAAAGCAGACTTACAGTGTGCCATGAGGTGATTGCAGCTGCCAAGGTCATGACGTTACCAGAGATCCAACCTCCTGAACCTTTGTTGTTAAGCATTGTTGAAGTTTATATATAAGATCATCTCTCAATGCAAATCAAACCAG
>NC_045749.1:3750254-3750353 GCF_008692095.1 Etheostoma spectabile | reverse complement strand
AACTGAAATAACACCATGCTAATCTCTAGGTATGGTGAAGGATATGTGATGATGTAGGGTTATATTTCCAAAAAGGCCAAGGGAACTTTGTCAGGATGC
>NC_045749.1:3744437-3750244 GCF_008692095.1 Etheostoma spectabile | reverse complement strand
GGATCCATGAAATAACTGGCCTTTAAAAAATAAAATGTGCCTGCCTCTATGGAAATTTAACATAGGGGGGTGTATACTTATACCCCCTGTATTTTAAGGAAGAACATTTGTTTATTTACCATACATCTTTCTTTCACAAAGAAAATTATTAGTCTTATGTTCAGACTCTGGAGGCAACGGTCAATATTTTGTGGGTTTCGGTGTATCCAGTGGACATCCAGACCAAGACTTCCTCTTCCGTGCGTAGGTCATTGTTTAAAAGTCCGAGTTGATATCTTTTGTAGGTGCTTTAGGTCCAGACAACCATCCATCCATCCATCGCCATCTGCTTATCCGGGGTCGGTTGAACCCAAACTTCCCTTTGCCGAGCCACTTTAACCAGCTCTGACTGGGGGATGCCGAGGCGTTCCCAGGCCAGGGTAGAGATGTAATCTGTCACATGTGACTGAGCTTCTCCCACTATCTCTAAGAGATACGCCAATCACTCTTCTGAGGAAACCCATTTTGGCCGTAGGTGAAAAGAGGAACGGAAATTTACCGGTAGAATGCTTGTGCACACCACATTTTGACTAATATCTATAAACAGATTTCTGTATATAGATATGCACGCAGATAAAACACTTTTAAAAAGAAGCTAAATAGGTGTCTGGTGATGGCCGATGGTTTCTGAGATTGCATTTCTGCTGGTCTACATTCTTGACGTTCCACTTCTGGGATTGCTCCGTCGCCGGATTTCACTCACACACAACTAAAACAACTTTTGAACATACACGTTCGACCAAAACAAGTTCCTTCCTGAGGCTGTTTTGCACGGGCCCCGTGGGTCCGTAGAGCGCTTAGCCCCGCCTTAGCATCGTGTTGAGGAATGTATGTTTTGGCATTAAAAGTTACATCTGGTAGTTGTCCTGCAATATTAAATCAAGAGAGACAAACGAACAGGGGAAGACAAAGGTATTTAAGAGGTGTGTGGGTGTGTGTGTGGGTGTGTGTGTGTGTCCATGCAGATTGGAGAGTCACTAGCAGTCATTTATTTTTGGGTGTCATAAGCTATAAAGGTTAAGAGCCTGTGATATTGACTGCTGCAGCGTACGCTGCCACACTTTGTACATTAGCTGCATACATTATACAGAAGCATCAAGCAACCACTCAGATTCAATCTGACAGCTTGTCATTCTGAGTTACAACCACCTTCTCTTCAATATCAAACATACTATAGCACTGGCTGACTTCTACAACCACGGACATGGATGTAGAAAGAGTTTTTCCGGGCAGGATGCTCAATAAAGTGTGACAAACAATCTCAACTTTAGCAACAGCAGCGTCAACGTTGATTTTCAGTGAGGGATAAAAATGAAATAACAGGGTTTCCACGGCGTCTTAAAAAGTCTAACAAAAGGTCTAAAATTTCAAAATCTGCAAAGCTATTATCACTAATCCACCCAACTATCATCTGCCCTGTCCTCTTTCAGTCAGCCTCCCTCTACCAGTTTTACATTTTTTCTTTTAACCCTTCATCCTTCCATCTCTGCATTCCTTTGTGCTGCGCTTCAGTAGTTCAGAGCAAATTCCGAGCAACCCAACAAACTACTACAGACTTTTCTCTTTAGATAGTTGACAGCTGAACTGCAAGCCTCCCACACACATATACATACATACATACATACACACACACACACACACACACACATATATATGTATATATATATATATATATATATAATGTACACACACACACATTCCTTCTGGACTTCTTCTAGCTTCTTCTTTAGGGTCAAGGCACTCTTCAGGCTGTTTGTACACTGGTCTAGTCATTAAGAATGATCTGCATAGTAGAAATGAAAACAATATAAACCGTTAGCTATTATGTGTGTATATAAATAAAAATATTTTAAAAAAAATTAGAAAATTGACTGTAGAACTAAAAACATTGGCGCCACATTTACATTCCAATTCATGCCAGCTTTGGTTTGTATTTACATATGTGACTGTTTGAATTTGATCTTTATTAGGGTACAATGTCTAAACCATACCTTCACACTACAACTAATTGTCGTTACAATTGGGGACTGCCTCACGGACCTATTGTCCATTAAGCAGTAAGTAAGATTTGTATACTATTTTGTAATTATTGCCAACATTAAGGTCACCTTTGATATTTAGCTTTTTGTTTATTTATTACCCAACTGTAATATACAGTAACATGCTGTGGATCCTGATTTTACAGAAAGCACAAACTGTAACCTTAACCCACAATCATGCTATAAAAACAATAGAGATGTTAACGTGTTTGTTTTTTTACTGTATGCAAATGATGGTGCAAAACAAATATTTATGTAAAAAGATAAGAAGTCGCTCAATGAATGTCTCTGTTTGTTAAAGAAAGTCGTTTTAAATTGGACCAAATCTAGTGGACAACTAATTACCTCATTGAAAACATTCATCACATTTGACACTAAAGGCTAATCAAGCCGGTTGCACATAACAGTCTGTATCGATGCAGGCCAGGGATGCTCATTAGGATGCATTAACATCATTGCAAATGTCTGACCACACAGCTGGATTTCTAAGGCAATCAGCCAAAGTGATATTGAAAACCTCACCGCCACAGCATGCAGTCATTTCTCAAAATGTTACAATGCATTCATTCCTGAAAAAAGGAAAACAGATTTTTTTTCTTTTGCTTTTTTTTAAAGACAAGATGTCTTCAGAATCAGCTTTATTTGCCAGTTATGAGGACACATACGAGGAATCTTTCTTTGGACCATTGTTGCTCACAATGCCCTTACACATACAAAACAACCAAAACAATACGTACACACTAATATATACACACTCTAAACAGAAACAATATAGAGGGCGTGAGTGCAATAAAAATTATTTAAATGTGGAGCATAGTGCAAAGGATGCTGGTATAAATAGTATTGTGTTATTTTAATATATATATATATATATATATATATATATATATATATATATATATATATACATATATAACAGCTCTGGGATAGGGTTTGAGAATTGAATTAATAAATAACAAATAAGTGAGATATGAGAATGCGAATGATGAGTAAATAGTAAATAATAAATAATGAGTGAGATATGAGTTATTGCACAGAAGTGAACCTGACACTGTGGGTAAAAAGTCAGCTATTCTTTAGAGTGATGGCTTGTGGGTAGAAACTGTTCCTGAGTCTGTTGGTTTTGGCGTACAGTGCTCTGTAGCGCCTACCAGAGAGGAGAGGCTGAAACCGGTTGAATCCAGGGTGAGATGGGTCTGCTGTGATGGTTCCTGCCCGTTTCCTGACTCTGGAAGAGTATAAGTCATGAACGAAGGGCAGGACGGCAGCCAATAGTGCAATGTTTCATTTCTAGACTCTTTATCTTGTTGTGGACTCTGAGGGCCCCGAGCAATGTTACTGCAACAAAACCATTTTACACTGAGGGACTTCTTAAAAGATATGTGGTGTCTTGGAAAATGTTTTTTTTAAATGTTTTTTTTAATATAAAAGACATTTGACTATGCTATGGGCACACATAAGATTATAACTGGTGCATCATTTTTAAGATTTAAATATGTGATATAGGTTTAATTGTTGCTCCACGATACAGTTAAAGAAGCTGAATCATTACCTTTCTTTACCATAACACTTTGTTTCACGTTTTATTCCTGATCAACACCTTTTTAGTTGTTTCTCTCTTCTTGGCACCCGACCATTGGTGTCCTCAACATCTTACCATTTGATTTCTGTACCTTTCGTTGATCTAATGACTGTCTCCTCGGTCCACATAGGAATTAATGATGATAGAGGAATTCCTTACTGCTGGTGCACTGTATGTCTGAAGTTTCATATTTTGTGTGAATATCTTTGATTCAAGGCCCAGGCTCAGTGGCTGTTTGGCCTGTAGGACTTGTTGGCTGGTTTGTTTTGTCTGTCATGAGGCCAAGAACTTTTGTATACCACACATTGTTTCTTTGCTAATCGCAATAAGCTGGACAGAAGGCCATGAATCAAAAAAATGCTGTGTGGAGCGGATTTATCTCTGCATTCAAGTATGGAAAGTTGGCAGTGAACGTCTTTACATGCGCCAAATGTTCTTCATTGTTTGGTAGACTTGAGATGATTTAATGTGTGCACTACTGCGGTGCAGGACATTGCTGGTTTTCTGAAGAAGAAAAAAAACCTCAGATTCCAACTGAACTGGGCCCAAGCTGGATTTGCATCAGCCAACACAGGCGCTAATTAACCTCTCAGCTGGTGTTTTTGTTCTTCCATTACAATATCATACTTAGACATTAAAACTAAAATAATAAGACGTAGTTTAGATTACTTATTGGTGGTTGTAAGAGATGATGTGAGCCTCCAGGAGAAGAGTTTTTTTTCAGTTTTTTTTCTTAACTTTTAAAAAATCAATGGTGGGTCTTGTCTTGCTCACCCTTACTATTTTGTAAGTTGCTCTAAATAATACCATCTGCTAAATGTTTAAGTTGTCAATAATGATCAAATGATGGCACAATAAGACCAAACAATTTAATCCATGAATGTTCTGCCGGTTATAAGTGTGTTTATGAGAATAAACTCCTCAATACTTTAATGTTTTTTAAAGTGTGTGTTCAGCCGCGGCAGCAGCAGCAGCAGGCTCCAGTATCTGAGTACCCCTCAGGATGCCAGTGATATTCCACTGCCTGCAGAAACAATGTTGTCCCTCCTTTTCTGTCACATGAGCTGTTCTAACACTAAAAATATCCCTTTCAGAAAGTCTCTTGTAAAACCATGACGGTTTCAATTGAATATGCAGGGATAAGGAGGAAGGAACTACTGCACACTCATGGTTTGAATGATGAATGATGAAGAGAATTTTTTTTTTTAGTTTTCCTAAATACCACCATTCTGCAAAGTTGTACTATTTATAACATTAGCTAAAATGTTTTACACCAAAGCTGGGTATAAGAAGGTTTTCAGGTCAAATATACAAGGCATTTACTGTATATTTGCAACAGATGTAGTTGTGGCTGTGACATAAAATAACAGATACTATCTCCTCACTTGTGCTAGAAAAGCTACAACCTTCCTACAGCCTGGTCAAAGGACAACAGGGGCTGAAAGAGGACATGACTCTCGGTCAAACGCACATCCTCCCGCCTTTCTCTTCCTCTGTCTTTCACTGATGTCTTGCTGTTCCCCTTCCTTTACTCTCTCTGATCCTTCCTGTTGTTGTATTGAACCGATGCCAGGAGGGCTTTCATGTTTGGAGATGGGAGGATATTGCCCATTAAACCTTCATGTCGCATTACCACTGGAGCAAAGAAACTAGGAGGAGAAAAAGACAAAGACCTAAACACACAGTAAAAACCCTCACACCAATGTTGGTTGAAATATTCCCCTTCCGCTTTTAAAAGTAAGCCAGGCTGAAAATCAGTATTTAACCACACCCAACAGTAAAGTCTCTGGTTTCTGGAGTACACCTGTACTTGTAGCGAGAATGTAAACCTGTTTGTGTCGTTCCTTCACCGTTAGCGAAACAAGTCATGAACGACTCTTTTGCCTCACCTACTGTTACAAATGTGCTAAGCTAACCGGGCTCATTAGCCTAGCTGGTAGTCTGGCTAGTCCACACAGTATCTAGGATGGGAGAGTAACATGCTCTGAGTTATTGGTATTTCTTTAAACCAATCACAATCTTTTTGGGCGGCGCTAAGTTCCTGACAGAGCCAATAGCCTTGTTTTGGTGGAACATGTGTACATTGAAGTTGTTTTAGTTGTGCAACAGAAAGCTAAGATTGGACAGATAGTCTAGCTAGCTGTCTG
>NC_045749.1:3743177-3744427 GCF_008692095.1 Etheostoma spectabile | reverse complement strand
CTTGCAGAGATCTGAGGAGCAGTTAACCGTAGTCCTCAGAAACCCACGGGAGTTTAGAATTCCAACAGAAGGAAAGTGAAAAGAATGTCATTTCTTCATCATCACCTCCGACTTTGCATGGTTGAGCGTTTGGAAGATGACAACTACCTATGGAACCGCTCCGTACCATAATTGGCTCCGTGTTGTCGGCGTCCTTGCTGGTCCAGCCCCTGTTCCGCCTTAGTTGATATTGTATTCCCGCCTGCCCACTACTGCTGTGACTCAGCGATAGAGTGGTCGCCTGCCGATTGGAAAGATGGTGGTTTGATCCCTGGCCCTGTAGTCCCATGTCGAGACACTGAACCCTGAGTTGCCCCCGATGCTGCGCCATTGGAGTGTAAATGTGTGTGAAGAGCAGGTGACAGCTTGTACGGAAGCCTCGGCCACAGTGTGATGAACGTATGGGAATGTGTGAATGGTTGCTGTACTATGTGAAAGTGCTATGAGTAGTAGTTAAGACTAGAAAAGTGCTATATAAAAACGGCCATTCACATTACTTGAAATCACCAATATTAATATCATAACACTATTGTTGGTGTTACTCGTTGGAGTCCATAGCTGATAGTGGGTGTGTGCTCATAAATGACTCGTTCCTTGGCTCACGGGGTGCACGCTGAACGAGAGTCTGAAGGAGTCTGGAGGCTGGAGCAGCGGCTCTTGGAAGTTAAACTGGCTCTTATGATTAATTGCACATGAATAGAATTTACTTTGTCTTGTGCATCGAGTTAACTAATTCCTTCTTTTTTTTTTCAATGCACATAACCACCAGATCTGTGTTTGCTCAGTTCAGGTCTGGCATACTTCCTCTCCATATTGGAACAGGATGTTGGTTGGGCGCTTGTGAGGAAGACAGACAGTGTTCTTTATGTGATCGATGATATAGATTTGTCACAGCATGTGAGCAAGTAGAAATTAAACGATTTCCATTTTAACCTCTCCTGTAGGTGCTAAATATTGTGCAAGCATTCTCTCTCTCTCCATATTGGTCCTGTCATGTCTGAAAACATAAAAAAATGTACATGCAATTACATGCCTGAATGACAATAAGCCATTACTTTAGCAGATAGATAAAGCAGCAATTCCATGTATGAAAATGGCTCTATAGGCTGCTCTGTAATTCCTGCCTTTAACATCTACTTAAGTATTAAGTAAGTCATTGATTTTAGGGTGTAATTAAACAGCTGTGCAAGAAGACAGTATTCATTTAAACT
>NC_045749.1:3736977-3743167 GCF_008692095.1 Etheostoma spectabile | reverse complement strand
AACTATTAAGTATGTATTAGTGTGTAGTCTATCATTTACTGTGGACAGGCCAGCAGGGCTGGTTGTGGCTATATACTGTATGTGGCCAGCAACATCACAAAGTAGTTGTAGCAACAATACTATTGCAAAGCATAAGTAAAATCAGGGGCCTTTAGCAAGGTAAACCTAAGACATATTTACAAGACCTTGCAAGTGTTTTTTTCTGCAAGGCCTGTGGAAGTTTTACACACATTGGTTCCCTTAGCCTCAGACTCCATGCTGTTTCAAGGTTGACAATTGATCAAGATGAGTGACAGGTGCAGTGGTATGAACAGAGTGACAATGGAGAAGGTGAGACCAGCCTCACACTTAGCTGACTCCCGGCATTAAAGTTGCAAACAGTATATTGACAGCAATTACATAAAAATTGTGTAAATGTGAACAAAGCACTACATCTTTCATACAACTATAAATGGAGCTCTCTGTATATATTTACTCTTTTCCCTTTCGGTTTTAAAGATTGCATTCATGACCATAGTCATCAAGTATTCTGCTGTTGGATATTCAGGAACTGCCTTATTTTTATTTCTAGAGGGAGGGGCTTATACTGTACTGAGATGATATAATATATTTTATCCAGGGGCAGAGGACCCCTCTGAAATGTGAGTATCACCCTTGGTACCCCCCTGGTGATCGGTTGTTGGCTTATTAGCATCATGAATTAATTTCTACGCAGGTCTTCCCAGTTCAAGACCAGGTCCCCCGCTCCACAACAGACAAAATGACAAGAGATGCCATGTGACCAAAATGTGAAGCAAAGAGATGCCAAATGACTACAAAGAGACAAAAAAAGACCACAAGATCTGGCTGCCAATGTAGGAGGGGTAAGGGGAGTTTTACACGTCTGTGTCTAGGGGACCATTTTCTCATAGTCCATCCATGACTGTATAGCCTATTTATTACACTGAGTGAACAATTTTAAACCCGCCCCAGATTTTAACTGCACACTTGTAGGTGTCAATAAACAGTTCTCACTGTCAGTGAATAAATAAAGAGTATTCAGTGTCCTCCACAGAGCTGCCAGGATGTCTAGTATGTATAGCATACTGGCCTCCATCCGCAATGTAGTCGTCAACATTATCAGCTAGCTGTGACGTCACGTGTGGTTAAGGCGTTGGATTTGATCCAGATATTAAACACATCTCACTGACATTGTAATGTAGGGAAAATGACACTGTACTTTTGTCACACTGTGCAAAGAAAAGGTGAAAAGAGAGGGTGGTATTTCGGACGTCATTGGGCGACTGTGGCTCAGGGGGTAGAGCCGTCGTCTTCCAATCAGAAACCCATTTATGGTGGCCAAGGCCATATGGAGGCCACTATAAATGTGTTTGGTGTTGGAGTGGTCGACTAGAAAATAACACCACTGCAATGTGGACTGCATTCATGTAGCAGTCAATATTGCAGTGGTGTTCTAAGGTACAATGGTGCATACATTCCTAATGTGACACACACGCTAACTCACCCACACATATTAGTATTAAATTGGGATGTGTGTTTAGATGAAGTAGTATGTGGGTCATAAAAATAACACTGTGTGTATGAATATGGGTCACAATACATCACACATCCACTCAATCTCTCTCTCTCTCCCATGTGGGAGAGATGGCGGAGAGACGGATTATCACACCCTGCTGGCCCACATTCCTGCCTTCCTCTCATTTAATCATCCACTCCTTTCCTCACTCGTTCAGCTCCCACCATCCCTTGTCGTTGTTGTTGTTGTTTATTCAGATTGTTTATCTCCCTCAAGGCAAGGCAAGGCAAGGCAAGGCAAGGCAGCTTTATTTGTATAGCACATTTCAGCAACAAGGCAATTCAAAGTGCTTTACACAAAATCAGTTGAACAGATAAAACACAAGTAAAAACAGTTAAAAATCACAAGCATTAAAAACCGGTAAAACACATGAATAGACAGTTAAAACAAAGAGAAACATAAAACACAAGAAAAATTTACAGTGCAGCATAAGAAATTTAAAGAAATGATTAGTCATTTAAAGAAAGGCAGCATCAAATAGAAAGGTCTTCAGCTTGATTTAAAAGAACTGAGAGTAGCAGCGGATCTACAGGTTTCTGGGAGTTTATTCCAGATATGAGGAGCATAGAAACTGAAAGCTGCTTCACCCTGTTTAGTTCTGACTCTGGGGACAGAAAGCGACCTGTCCCAGATGACCTGAGAGGTCTGGGTGGTTCATAGTGTAGTAGCAGATCAGCAATATATTTTGGACTAAACCGTTAAGTGATTATTAAACTAGCAAGAGTACTTTGAAATCAATTCTTTGAGACACAGGAAGCCAGTGTAAAGACTTCAGAACTGGAGTGATGTGATCCAGTCTCTTGGTCTTAGTGAGGACTCGAGCAGCAGCGTTCTGAATCAGCTGCAGCTGTCTGATTGTTTTTTAGGGAGACCTGTAAAGACCCCGTTACAGTAGTCAAGTCTACTGAAGATAAAGGCATGGACAAGTTTTTCCAAATCCTGTTGACACATAAGTCCTTTAACCCTTGATATATTCTTAAGGTGATAGTAGGCTGACTTTGTAATTGTCTTAATGTGGCTGTTAAAGTTCAGGTCTGAGTCCATGACTACACCAAGATTTCTGGCTTTGTCTGTTGTTTTTAACATTGTTGTTTGAAGCTGAGCGCAGACTTTTAATCGTTCCTCTCTTGCTCCAAAAACAACCACCTCAGTTTTTCCTTCATTTAATTTCAGAAAGTTCTGGCACATCCAGCCGTTAATTTGTTCGATGCACTTAGTCAGTTTTTGTATTGGACTATAGTCCCCTGGCGATAAGGTTATGTAAATTTGTGTGTCGTCCGCATAACTATGGTAACTTATTTTGTTTTTCTCCATAATCTGAGCCAGTGGAAGCATGTAGATGTTAAACAGAAGAGGCCCCAGAATGGAGCCTTGCGGAACTCCGCACGTCATATTTGTACGCTCAGATGCATAATTACCTATAGACACAAAGTAATCCCTATTCTTTAGGTAGGATTCAAACCAGTTTAGTACTGAGCCAGAAAGGCCAACGCAGTTTTCCAATCGGTCTAGTAGTATATCGTGGTCGACCGTGTCAAATGCAGCACTGAGATCAAGTAATACTAAGATTGAAATTTTGCCATTATCTGTGTTAAGGTGGATGTCATTAAAGACTTTGACAAGAGCCGTTTCAGTGCTGACTCTCTAATTCTGGTGACGTTAACACTCATGAATTGAAGAGGAAGGAGGCTTCAGTCTCAAATTTGAGTGAGAGGATTCTGCTTTCTTGCTTGTACTGTATTATGTGATTTATTCTGTAAACAATCCAGTATCACAGATCACAAATTTTGCCTCAAGGGGCTTTACAATCTGTTCAGCATATGAAAAACTCCCCAGAAAAAAAACCTTTGTATGTATATATTTATGCCTGGATACATCTTGCTTGAGAAGATAAATAGCCTGCCTATAAGTGGCATCACTGTCTGCCCTTGTTGCCTGGTTGTGCTTTGCATGCATGTGTGGAATTTTGAAACGTCCTTAAATTAGGAAAATGTCGTTTGTTTATTCAAAGTCAAGGACAGTCCAAAGAAGTCCAACTTTGCACATTTTTGTGGGTCTGAGGTGTATGTCACATTTGAGCTGCCAAAGCTCCGCTGCTTCAACACGTTCTCACTCCAAACGCGTAAAATACAGACGTTTGGGCAGTGGCTGTCCGCATCTGATGTGACTAAAACCATCCCGTTATTGCCGGGTGTCAGGGAAGCCGCTTTTTTTCCTTAACCAACCTATTATTTCCCTGTGTCACAGAATCGCAAGCCCACCTACGACCTTTCCCTTAAGCTAACAGCGTCACAAGAGACGCCAATAGTCCCGACTAAGCGCATGTTATATGAAGCTAAAGGAGACGACCATGCGCGTATTATGTGGTGCTAAAGGAGACCTTTAGCGTATCAACAACAAAGGCACCTGAACAAGCGTTGAGATGAGAGTGACCTCAGCGCATAATTACGGTATGGTAACACTTTGTTAAAGCTAAATGTCTCATTTTCTTTTTGTATAAATGTTACATATGAAGGGTAAATTGGTTCAATCCACGTTACAAATGAGACGGCTCTGGAGTAGTTAGAAGTCACCTCAGACAGAAATATAGCCTGGCAATTTCCCCCTACTTCCAGAGTTTGTGCTCACTTTAAACATGTCACAGAGCTACCTCTATATTAAATATGGAGAAGAATATTTTATTGAGAAAGCGCATTGAAAGCCGGGCTAGTTTAATGGGTCTGATTGTGTCATTGCACAGAGTTACAGAAAATAATAAATGATGCCTAAAACAGTGCAACTATAAATCACAGAAACACAGTGACAAACCAAACTGAAAATAAATCCTGGGAATGACGGCACACTATCCTTCAGTGATTGGTCAGCAATCTCTTTAAAGACAGCTGTGATTGATCAATAAACTCTGCAGATTAAGCTATGATTGGTCAATGCCCATGAAACATCAATGCCGATTGGTAGGATGGTGATCGGATTGAGCCTCATAGATTCAACCAGAAATGGTCTCGGAGCACTGTAAATCCAGCTATGATTGGTTAATCAAGACTGTGCAGACATATATCTACACACAAAGTGTGTTTACACACACACACACGGTACACACACACACACACACACACACACACACAGTAAGCTGTGTGTAAACATACAGGTACCCACTTGACCATTTCCACTGAGACCATCTGCTGAAATTCAGGGAATAAGCTGTGATTACTTATTTCACTAGAGAGTGTGTGGCTCAGATGTATTTTGGGACAATGTGACCAATCTCCTGTTGCCATCTCACCTCGTAACAACTCACAACACAACACCTGTCCCCTGCTCCTCTCCTTTGTCTCACCTTACAGAGAACAGCTGGGCTGATAAATCAGAATTCTACTGTATATATTTTCTATATATCCAATATTTGAAGTAGCAAATTTTATTTTTATGGTTTTAAATGTTTCAGAAACTGTGAGACAAAGGGCGGTTTCCTGCACCTGTCAGCAATAAAACAATGACAGCTGGGTAAATGTGGAAACTGTTCACACTGCCACCTCCTGTCTGTCTTTCCTGTTGGACATGTTTCATCCTGATTGACAGCTGTCTCAGCCTGTCACATTCAGCTGAAGTGGACTTGCTTGTCCTTTCATCTCGGTTCACCTTGTTACACCCTGTTTTCTCAGCCAAAACACTCCAGACTTGAGTAGCATCACATTTATCAACCTAACGTAGAAACCAGCTTACCATCTTACGACAGGTGTCACGTGGGATTCATGAAACGTTCGTATCACACCAATCAGAGCGTAAGAATCGTTGTACATTGATAAATGCAGCGGCTGGAAATGATTGTAACTTAAATATTTTTATTTTTATTTTAACGTGTGTCCTATTTGGCCTAAAAACTGGTATTAGGCTGTAGGAAGAATGGAGAATGGAAAGAGATCACTGATGTGTTGAAGTGTTGCCGTAGTAAATCAGACTCCAGCTAAAGTTTATTTAATTTCTACATCCTTGACATATGCTTTAATCCTAATAGTAATAAACAGGCGTATGTTGCAATATCTTAGGCCTACTTGTAGGTGTACCTATATTTATATTATATATATATATATATATATATACACACACACACATTCACAGTAGCAGAGGTTATGCAGTGTCTTTTAGTCAACCCGGTCTCATGGCAGGTTGTGAAATGATCACGTAATTTTGATTTATTAACAAGTCAAAATATGTCAGTCAATGGCAGAAAGAAATTTTTCACTTGACAAAAGAAAACCTGAAGAATAAATAAAAATGTTGTGCATCGTCATGTTTCCTGTATTGAATACCATTGCCAAACGTAACACTATACTATTTAAAAGTGAGGAGTAATATCCTGTCTCCTTGTTATAGCCTCCAGTTGGGGCTGTGCTGGACACTGCTCTCTGGGCATCGGGGCATCTGGCTCCATCTCTACATTTATGGCGCCCTGTTTTCTTGCGCGATGTTAGATAGAATACCTTTATTGTCATCATACACAAGTGCAGTACCTGTGCAACGAGATTTAAGATGTACGTTGATTTATGTTGTGGAAAACCCCACAGGCTAAAACAATGTTGCAGAGTTTTTCTGGCGTAAATAGGGGTCCCCCCC
>NC_045749.1:3725742-3736967 GCF_008692095.1 Etheostoma spectabile | reverse complement strand
CCCCCGATCTGCAGACCAGACGTGAGATTTTTTTCACAGCCTACGCTCATGCTCAAATTGATAAATCCCTTGCTTTGCAGGAATCGGCGTACGCCTGTCCGACACCTGTTTTTGGTTATACGCACGTTTCATAAGTGAGATCCACTGCGTCTGTTTTCAACCGTTTCTGCGCTACTTGAAAAGGCAGACCTGCTCCTAAATGCATGGTGGGATAAACACCAGCGTATATACAAAGGCTTTAGTTAGTAGACAAGGTGAAATGACTTACGCTGTGTCTCAAATCCACACTACATACTAACCCTACACAGTATGTTCTACATACTAATAATCACAGTGTACTGTTTTACTGTTTCATGCTAACAAGAAATTATACAATGTGTGACATCCGTCCAACTGTGATTTAAATGTTTTTCAATATTTTTCATGAGATTTGGTACTTGTGTTTTTGGAGCTGTTTCACCAACACACACTTTGTCCCCTGCTTTGTGTATAGCTTTTCTATTTTCTTTGTGCGTTGCATTGTGGAAGACAGCACAATCAAAAAAACAACGGTATTCATTAGTATGCATGCTGTCTACGCTGTGTTGTCATGTTTCTCGTGTGACAAACAACCTTTATGACAATTACCTCATTCCTTTCCTGTTACACAATAATCTCTCTCACGACATTATCACATGTCTGGCCTGACTAGACAGTTAAAAGCTGTGAAATTGTTTTGACATTTCAAAGATGAAAGACGTAGAGGCAGAGGTGTCCACTGAGAGTTTGACAGGCAGCCACATGCCCAACTGGGCAAGTTCAACCTCAGCAAACCTACACAACAGATTCACATGAGACAACATGGCAAAAATCCATCTTAGAACGGCTTCAGAAACAATTCTGAAAGATAGGAAAACATTTTGCTATGTTTTATTTCTTTTAAATATACAAAATATATTATTTAATCAATAAAAATGATGAAATAGTAACTTGATCAGTTGATACATTGGCAAATATTTTGGGATTCTGAAGATGTTTTCTGTTATAGGGCTGTATGGTACAATAGACTGAAAACACTTTGATAACGGTTATGCACATTTCAAAAAGGGTAGGACCCAGAAAGCATTTAGTTTTTTTTCCTATTCTCTTTCCAACAATACTATTTAGTATTGTTGGAAATAGTATTTAGTTATTTGCTTATTCTTGCTTTTTCTTTTTTCATAGTGAAATACTTTTGTGTCTACTATCTTGTTCAAAATAAACTAAACTGAACATCTGCAGGATCCCCCACACACAGGGTCTCAGAGGGATATATGTTGAAAATGTGTCTGTTTCTGCAGACAATCTGCCTAAAAGTGTTTCTATCTGTTCTGGTCTGCCTGGTTGCTGAAGGAGGATTACACCCAATCCAGCGAGTGCCAGTGGCTCAGTGGCAACAGTCCAACGTATAAACGCCAAAATAGCCATACCGTCATATCACAAAAGCCCTATTTCAGACAGACATCTCTGATGTCTTTCTCTCCCTTTGCGTCTCATGTTGTCTGACTCTCTCTTTCTTTGTCTTTTTGTGTGTGATTCCCTGTGTGGCTTTTGGCCTTTTGCTCATCACTCTCTCTCTTTCTCTCTCTCCCTCTTTCACCCTCCCTCTCCGAAGTGCTGTGTAGGAGAAAACAACGGGGAAAAAAAGGTGGAGATGATGAGAGAGGTGGATAGGGAAGGAAGAAGCGATATTTAATCATGTTAAAACAGCACACACCCCTGTTTTTTTTCCTCGTGACACAAACACACACAGTTATGGATTGCTCATGTTATCGTCTCTCCTTTGTAAATTCATTCTTTCCTTTGATGGTAAAAATGCATCCATCTGTCCTCTCTATTCTTAATCTGTCCATCCATTTCTTTTCAATTTAATCCGATGTTAGAGCTGATAAATATTTAAGTTATGTTTATTCTTCCACTTCCATCCATTGATGTGCCATCAAAAGAACATACCAAACAGTAAGCACACTTAAGCTTAGTTTCTATGTACCTTACATCATACAGACCCTTTTTGAAAGCATGCACGTTTTGTCTTGATTTATCTCCAGGCAATCACTTCTGTTTAGTATGAAAATCCACAATTTTGAAACTAGCTTGACATAATTCTATGGAAATGAAGGAGTCACCTGTGCACCAGCTGCAAATATTCCCTTAATCTGCAGTGATTGACACACCTGTTCCGAGTCAGGTCAGTTAGCTTGGGACAGCCTAAAGGGCAGTCCACACCCAAAACAACAACTATGAGGAGAACTATAAATTTATATAGTCTTAAAGATTGTTCGAACTCAGGTGGATGGCGGAGTCCACACCACAACTATAACGACAACGACAGTGGGAACAATATTGTTGGGATCACTTTCATAGTGATTTAATGAACGATAGAAAAACAGACAGCCAATCAAAATGCATCTGAATTTACAACATGATGCCGCGGAGAGATTTGTTTCACCCAGGTGGTTAGGGGAGTGACGTGATTATAACACTCAGTGGGGCTCTTGTCCTTAACCTCTTTGCATTTTTAAACATTAGTACTTTGAAAGTATTACTCATGTTACAGAAAGCCCTGAGTGTGAATCTTGTGTTCTGGATCTTATTGTCATACTGTCTGTGTTTTTCTTCCGGTGCTCTGCACAGATCTGTTCTGATCCCCAGCTCTCTGGAGCTCTGCGTGCACGCTGTCGCCTGGAGAAGGCAGCGGTGTCGGTGCCCCAGGAGCTGGTTCATAAAATGTACTTAAAGTTACGAATAAGTAGGATTTAACTAAAGACATTTCTGTAATCTTACGTTGCAACGTCTGTTGTGTATTATGTATTATTATCAGCTGGCGCATGCAGTGCGAGCTTGACGTACTGTAGCTGTTTGCAGAACGTTATCGCTCAGCAGTGTGGATGCTCACGTCATTATAGTTATGTTTATGGATATAGTTATTGCTCTTGGTGTGGATGGCCCTTTAATGTTGAGAATTAGCCATTTTTATAGGTCAATCAACCTACCTCGGAGAAAGTGTGCCAACAGTCACCATCCAAGGAAACCTTAATATTGTTCAAAGGGATATTTCACAGCTGGAAAGATGAATATATATTTCAATAGGGTCATTTATGTAGTAGAAATGTGATTTTTGTGTGTGTGTGTATATATATAAATATGTGCCTTCTAGAATGAGAAAAGCCAGAAAATGTGTTTTTGACTCATGCGGAAAGACAAGAACTCCCAGAATGCACTTGCTTCGCCTCCTAGCGAGTCCACTCCCAAGCCTGTCTGTTACAGACATAGACAGTGAGGCAGTCAAGTCAACTCCAGGTGTTTTGTCATTTCAACCGTATACACAAAATATTTCACCGTGTTACACATTTAAAAAATATAAAAACGACCTTATATAAAAACGACATTCGAAACCGGCTTTAGTGCACACACATTATAGGCACCCATAAACTTCACCCACCTCCACAGAGCAGCATCTGCTCGGAAGGCTGGCAAGCCTAGTTGCCGGAGTCCGGTACACTGTTGTTCCGCCGTGTTTCCAAAAAAAACAAAAACACAGGAGTCTCTGAACCATGTAGGGAGTTTTGTTGAAGTTAGATGTAATCCAGTTTGTTGTCTAATGAGCGGACACAGGTGACCGGCCAGCTTTGACTTTTCACCTAGCTCGAACTCCTGCCCTCGACCCACTTAATGCACACTGCTTTAGATGTCCCTCTAGCGACACCGCAGGCTGAGGTGCTGCGGTGAGGTCTCCATAGCAGGAGAAGCTTGGCTAGTGTGTCATGTAGTAGTTTGTCTGCAATTAAGTTTCCTGCATATTCTCCAATCTTTACCAGCGTATCACGGTGTTACACACATGCGGTAGTTTGAATGCGCAATATTTATGTAAAATGTTGCAGCTGAAAAAAGAGTCTGTTAGCGTAGCATCAAGATGGCTGACACTCGACTAACATTGGCTCTGATCGGGTGGTGACAGCTCACCCCCTATGGGCAGGTTGACAACATGCGGGACCACCTGGCTGTAGGCTACAGCCTCTGGGTAAAAATGCCTTCAATGACGCTAATTGACGTTTTTGCGTCATTAGAGGCTTTTTTCCAGACCCACAATACAAAGAAATCTAGTCTCATTGGGACACGGTCATTTGAAAATACTACTGGGTTTCTACTGATGCAAAGCTTAATGCTAATCGGTGAAGTATCCCTTTTAATGTTTAAATTTAATGCAAGACCCAAATTATGTGTTTGATGCCCCCAAAAATCTTTTTACAACCAGTGCCAACATTTTTACTTACTTAGTTAGAGACAGAGTCAGCTTTAAACAACACCGATTCATGCAAGAAACTAACTTCTATTGTCCATTTCACAATGTCCATGTTGTCTTACTGTCCTCCACATTTGGTCATGTTACAAAATAGTAGGTTGCAACTCCTATTGGCAGCAGACCTCAAAACAAAATAAGCTTCCCACCAGTACTTGAATATACCACAAAGGCTGTCTTTTTAACTGTACTATTACACAACAACAAAAAAGACTTTAAAAAACAAGATATCTGCAAGGAAATTTCAGTTCTCTGCAAATTTTTAAAATAAAGCTAGAGCTACCTTTAAGGATTGAAAACACATTAATCAATCAATCGATCAATAAAATATAGTAACTGTGGTATGCTTTGGTAATACTGTATGTAAGTATTACATACAGTTTTGCAGTAAATAAGCTAAAGCGGTATGATCCTTTTATGGTTGATACCTTACATATCCATCCATGGTGACATTGAACAGCCGAGCCAATACGTCCATTTCCAAATGACAGAGTTAATGAACTGAAGAGGAGGATGCAGCGAGTGTGCTGCTGAAGTCAAAGGGAGCCAGGGTTAGTCAATACTGGCACTAAAGACATTAGCAAAGACATCTACCCTTCATTTCTCCTTCCTCTCCCCTCCCTCCAATCTCCCCCTTTCCTTATTCTTTCAAACGTTCCAAGCCACCTCCCTCAATTTCCCTCTCTGCTTCTCTCCTTTCCCCTACTTCCCCTCAAGAATGATGTTGAGTTCCCCACTGACACCTATTTCACTTCCAATGCTGTCCTTTGCTCCTGTCCACTGCTTTCCTTGTTACATCTATATTTCACCCTTCCTCTTTTTATGTCACCCATGCTTCATCATCCCTCTACTCTGATTCTTCAGGTGTTTTTTTTTTAGCTAGCTGGATGGATGGATGCTTTTTTCGCTCTCTCTTTCACAGGCGCGCACACACACACACACACACACACACACACACACACACAAACTTGACCACCTGTGGTGTGTATTAATTCTCCATGGGCCCTGATGGGGGGTTAGTGAGGTGGAACAGCCTTGGTATTTGCTGACCTGCTGGGCCGTGAAATCTCCCTGCATATACACGTGCCTCATATCCATTTAAATAGATTTAAATAAATGACCTTCCTCTGTGACTTGATTGGACTAGAGCACGGACAGATGGATGGACGGATGGAAAAAGAAAGAAAGGTGGAAAGGATAGAATGTAAAATGCTGTTAAATTAAGTTTTTCCTCCAATTTCCATAAAGCATGGGAATGTGTTGATTGATGGCTCGGTGGCGGGAAGGCGAGGCATTGTTGCGCAGCTCTGATAGATGGATAGAAGATGTGTGCAGTGAGGGGGAACAGAAGGAGAATCCATTTCAGATATGCCCTCATCTGATGCACGCACATGTCAGTGCTCTAATATGTAGATTGTGTTTAGCCTTTATCTTTTGCAGTCATGTGATAGGGTGGGTTATGAGCACCGACTCACACACACCAACACCCACAGGCCCTTTCAGATAATGTATGCATGACATGGCATGCACGCAAATACTCATATTTATTTGACTTTTTATGACACTGACACATCTTTCTTTGGTCAAGGTTATGACTGGGTTTTTAGATGTTTTTTTTATACATTTACTGAGTGACTTTCCCTGTCTTCCAAATATGAAGACAGATGTGGATGTTTATGCTGGCAGTTGGGACTGCATACCCTTCTCTGGGGCACAGCTGCAGCCACCCTCGGGCACAAACAGCTGCCATGTGGTTCATGTCAGCCTCTCTTACACACTGCAAAAGCACCCAAAGGTGGGTCAGTTTATATAACCCTTGTTTTTCTGGGAAAAGTTGAGTGCTTTTTTTTTTTAATACAGCCTTGCTTCAGGTGGGGCTGCAATCATGTCATTCTACTGGTGGTAACCAGAATAATCAATATTTTTGGTTTGAGTGCCATTGGAAGTATTAATGTGTTATGGAGCTCAGAATGTTAGAAAAAAACCCACTGTAAAGTCTTTCTCTGAAAGACAGAAAAGAAAAGCTCTGTCTCAGGTTTCACCCTGGACATTACTATGAAAAACACATTTAAAGGAAAATAACTTAATGTAAGATTCCATTAGCCTACAGTAAGGGATTTTAAGTTATCTCCCCAGGGGTAATCTCTTTCTTGCACTCTTCCACCTGCTTTTTTACATTTCAACAACTCGTCATACCTCAATATCACACATAATGTTTTTGTGCCCTTTAAAATGACCCACCTGACTGACACGAAGACTATATTCATGCATACCGTTTTTTTAATCTTGCTCTTCTACTCTACTACTTGCTCTTCTTCTACTTCCATCTCAATCAGCTGACTGATTTTTCCTACTTTTTAAGTTCAACAAATCACATTTTGCACAGCCTCTGCAAGCCAATCATCTTGTTGATGTCAAACTTTAAAACTGTCCCTTCCTCTGCTCCTGTCAGTGTCTTAAGTTAACTTATGTTCAACAAAGGGACACACCTAAAGAGTAAATTTAGATTATTTTTAAAAACACAACAAAAGTCATTGATCCGTCTCAGGTGTGTTAAAATATGTTCGCTGTGGTGTAACATGTTGTCCTAACTGAGTCTTACATGGTTGGACTAGGGAACCAGCCTTCTTAAAGGATTACATAGAACTTTGCAAAATGTCAACCAATACAATAAGCCACATGGAGGAATATCTGGACATATCTATAGAGCCCCGCCCTATCCCAATGCTTTTTTATCTGCCTCTTTGCTCTGTTCTTTCATTCATCATGCTATTTCTTTCCCTAGGAGGGAAGCACTGTTGGTGGAGGTCTAAATGCCCTGGAGCAGACAGTGGGATTTCAGGTGTCAGGAGAGGGAGAGAGAGTCAGAGAGGGTTGTGAATAATAGATCAGAGAGGGGAAGAGAAATGGAAAAGAGTTGAAAGGAGAGAATGAGAGGATGGAGGCGTAAAAAGTGGGAGATGGAGAAAAAGAGATATAAACAGGGTGTCAAAAAGACTGAGAGTCAGATACGGAAGAAGTCTGGGAGATGCATTGTAGCGAGGAAGAGGAAGTACCGTAGGACTGAGTTTTCTTGGAGGGCAACCGTGCCAGGAAAACACATCCATAAAAGTCATGCATCTGTCCATCCGTCCATCTGTTCCTCTCTCCTTCCGTGTCTCCCCTGCCTCCAGTGTAGTCAGGAGTGGGTACGTAAGACAGCGATTCATCTTTTATTGAGATGGAAAGCTTCCATAAATATGTCTACCTTGTTCTTGGGAGTTTAAAAGCTCAATCTGTAATCCAGCTAAAAATAAACAAAGGATACCCACAACAACCAATCAAATTATCCTGTGGAAGCACACACGACACAACGCTGATTTTCGTTGACCATTATATTTTCAGATTTCCTTTTAACTGCTGACTAACAAATGTTGAACACAATCTATATTATCTAAAATGTAAAGGTTGACTGATGCAGTATGTGATTTTAAATCTGCTTACTTATTTTTTTTGTTCCGATACTGCCAGATACCCATATTTACTGATATTAGTTCATCTTTCATTTAACCATTTGAATTACATGTTCTGTGTTTTCTGCAAATTTTCAGACCATTAGGCGCTCAAGAATTGTCCAATACCCAAAAAGAGTAAACAAGAGAATAACAATCCACTACAAGTTTTATATCCATGTAAATGTAGTCTATAACAGTTTGAGTTTAAAGTGTTGAATCCTTCAACCTTTATCGCATTTCTATGTGTACGTCACTTCTGTTTTCGCAATGTGGGTTTATCGTTACAGGACATCTAGTCTAACTGCTTTTTATATGTAACCCCCAAAAACATTAGTACATTTTGTTTAAATGTAGAGTATCCGAGTATGGAGTACTCCCCTTTTCACACTGTACTGTATGACCCTTAACATTTATATACATTTCCAACGTTGTGCTTTCATTATAAAGATCAGGTTTCATCTGATATTACATTTTAATATTAAATTGCGGACATGCAAAGTATACATATAATTCTTTTTTGCTGTATTGTATTTTTGTTTTCCACACGATTCCCAGATAAAGCTGTTTCTCACCACACAGTAGATTACAATGTAAAACATCACGCTTTGTACTCCCCTCTTAGTATCTACAGAACAAATAACACTTACATGTAATACCAGGAGACGAATTTAGCCGTCAAAACAACATGAAAAAAGAATGAAGTCTTGTTCCATACCTGAGCAGATCAATTTCATCAGCATGAACCCCTGTTCACAGTGTTTCCTATTGGCACATCTCAACAGGCAGGAAGCCCACTTCAACTGGTCTCTACCACACAGTGCTGCTATATGTGTAACAACAAAGACAGAGAGAAAGAGAGTGAGATCCACACTAGTGAGAAGCCGATGTGTGGAGCAGGCCTAAAGAGAGCAGGGAAAGAAAACAAACAGCAGGCAGGTAGTTGGAGAATGAAAGAGAAATATATGAAGAGAGTGAGAGAAGATGTGTTGCTTTACCGAGAGAGAGAGAGATAGAGAGAGAGAGAGAGAGAGAGAGAGAGAGAGAGAGGAGAGAGGAAGGGAGGAGAAACTGATGTGCAGTCACAACCTCCATGCTTGGCTGTTATAAAGCCCGGGGGGGGTCGTGTGTGTGTGTGTGTGTGGTGTTTGTGTGTGTGGTGTGTGGTGTGTGGTGTGTGTGTGTGTGTGTGTGTGGTGTTTTGTGTCATGCCTTTCCGGAACATGGCCACAGGGTTCAAATGTTCCAATCAAACCTGAAACACACACATATACGCAAATACTACAGGGAGGTAGAACACACCGTGAAAAAATTTAAATTTAAAAAAATATAATGTTAAATAAAATCGGCTTATTCCTGTTGTGTTTTACCACAGCTAAACTTGTAGTTTCTATGATGCATGAAAGTGGTTGTGCAGTTTATTGGCTGAGTTTAACAAGTCTCAGTTACCCTTCTACTATCAAGTTGTCTTCCCTGACGTCTTCTATGCTGTCCTGTCTTCTGATCGTACCCCGAAGAGATGAAGGCTATCTTTTACAACTTCCTGTTCATGTTCTTGACATTCTTCACACACAGCTCCTGCTGCTGCTGTGCTAAATTTCTGTGGCTTCTTTAATTTTTTACCATGTGCACTAAGGCTTATTTTTTTGGAGTTTTTTTTTTCCCATGTTTTCTATTGAAAGTGTCTCATTAGAGATCCTTCACTGTGGAACAAATGCACATGTGGGTCTTTCAAAAAGACATTAAGACATTGTCTACATAGGTAGCTGCCTCTAAGATTGGGTTAATTAAACTTATTCCTAGGGTTAGGTCGTGAAAAACTTTGTCACATGTTGAGTCATGGCGAGGAGATGTAAGTAACGCTGCACTTCCTCTTATCTTAAATCATGAATGCTGTGTAAGGTCTAATTCCTTACTTCCTGTGTGTTGTGTGTGTGTGTGTGTTGTGGGTGTGTGTGTGTGGTGTGTGGTGTGTGTGTGTGTGTGTGTTGTTTTGTGGTCTGTGTTAGTGTGTGTGACTCATGTGAACCTACGATGCATTCTGCTTTGTAGTTACATAACTGTCCCGCTCACTGCTCCAACAGATATACAGACAACACACTTTGGCAGCTAGACTGAACTACAGTATCTTTTTTCTCTCCCTCACACACACACACACACACACACACACCACACACACACACACACACACACACACACACACAAAGTGGGTTGTTCTCACCCCAGTCTTGAACGTGTGTGTGTGTGTGTGTGTGTGTGTGTGTGTGTATGTGTGTGTGTGTGTGTGTGAAGGAGAGAAAAAACAGAACTCAAATGATTTGTGTCAACTCCAACCTGACTGTGCGTTGCAGGAAGAGCTGAAGCTACAGAGGAACAGCCACAACATGAGGAGTAAACATGAGGAGCAAATAAGAAATTAAAACACAACATGAACTCTTCTAAATAATTGTAAGCTAAATGAGCGGTAATAAGCAGAAAATACATTAATGTCACTGTTTCTGGTCTCTTAGGGGTTTGACTCCTTATGTTTGTTATTCTTTAATGGTATGAAAAAAAAAATACCTTCTCAGATTCATTTTTTTTCATTGTCAACTTGAATTTTTTTGGGGGGGATTTTAAACTTTGCTTCATTGATACCTTTTCTTATCTGATGGTTGGTTTACCAAAGCAAATCACTTATAAACATCTGGGCAATAGATGTCATGATGGGGAAGTGGGAAAAAAAGCAAACTGGACACCACATGACAGCTACAAAGACATATAAAATTAAAAAAAAAAACTCTAACATGCAAACAATACATCTTACTGCAGAATTTAATGAATTTCAAGGAAGAATAAGAGATGGTGTGTTCTGAAGGATTCAGTTTTTTATAGACTTGACTGCAGTTTTAAAATGGGAATGATATCATCTCTCTACAGACTTGCACTGCTACCGCCAATTGCTCAAAATTGCATATGAATGTCCTTAGAGGGAGTTTGTTAGAAGATGAAAAGCTAAAAATCCTAACTGGACAGGAAGAGCAGGGTAAATACTGGACATCCAAATTTCACATGCAACGACAGGAACTGCTACGAGTCTGAATGCAAAACATTTCCGGATCAGACTGCACACACATGATGACAAACAGATGAGTGTATTACAGTTCTCTCTAAGGAGCAAAGGCAGAAGAAGCCTGACATTGCTAAACAGTATGAACTGGCCCAAATGCAATTTAAATTATTTTTACACAAACAGTTAATCTTTTATTTGTGTTTCTTTTATCCTGGTGCCCTGGCCATTACCAAGTAGTTTTTGTTGCCTAAACTTAATCAAAGCTTAACTGTAAAGGGAATTTTGTCATGAGGACTTGTTGGACAGATGTGATGAAATGGGAAAGTATGCTATAAAAAAAAAAAAAAAAGGACATTATTTTCTA
>NC_045749.1:3706812-3725732 GCF_008692095.1 Etheostoma spectabile | reverse complement strand
AACTTGTCAAGCTGACACAAAACAGTAACACATTTCTGAGCTGTTACACCGGCGCTGCTAACAAAACTGCTTTAGATACTGTGCAGGGCTTGTAATACTCAGGAGAAAAGAAGGAGAGCGTAGGGGACAGGACCAGTCAGAGATAGAGAAACTGTGGGAGTCAGGTATTGCCTGTGGCCCCAGCAGCACTCTATCATTTCTTCATCTTTCTTTCTGGTATTTCCTCTCTCTCTCTCTGTCGTTTCTCTCTCTTTGCCCCTCTCTCCCTCCTGTCATCCATCTCCTCACAGCTCTCTCTGACAGTCTATTTGGCCCGCACAGCCCTGTCATCCATTCAACATGTCAGTCCCGGCGACGACACCAATTTCACACTGACTGGTGATTGTAGCTGTGCAGGCAGGACCCGCAGTTATAGAGCATCCGCGCTATCGCTAAAAGCCTGTGGGTTCAACTCCCATGACAGCCGGGTCACAGAGTCGACCCCACAGCGAGGGGTCAGAGGTTCAGTGAGAATGCTCATCACCAGCGGTGGAATGTAACTAAGTACATTATCTCAAGTACGCTACAGATTTGAGTTACTTTTTATGCTCTTTTTTTACTTCTACTCCACCAAATTTAAGAGGGGAATATTGTACTTTTTACTCCGCTACATTCATCTGACAGCTTTCATCATTAGTTTACTTTACAAATTAAAATTTTTGAACACAAAACACATAAAATGTGTAAAATATGATGTATTATTGTACATTAAACTAGCCAACAATATATAGGCCTACAAGTCTAGGTAAGGCAGCTTTATTTGAATAGCACATTTAAGCAACCGGGCAGTTCAAAGGGATTTACATAAAACATTAAAGAGTAGTTAAAAACAATTGAAAAATTAAAAACAAATCAAATATGAGAATAAAAGTAACAGTACAGTATTAGAAATTAACAATTATTTAAGAAAGGCAAAATTAAAAAGAGAGGTCTTCAGGCTTTATTTAAAAGAACTCAAATGTGACACTTATTCTGCATTAAGTACTTTTTACTTTTAATACTTCAAAACCATTTTCCCGATGATAAGAACGTTTTAAATGCAGGACTTCTACTTTTTTAGTGTTTGTAGTTTGGTATTAGTGCTTTTACTTAAGTAAACAATTTGAATACTTCTTCCACCACTGTTCATCGCTCAGTACAAGGTTTTATGACGCAATTAGTCTTTACTGTATTTAAGGTACAATTGAGTAACAAAATGTGTTGGATTGGGTAATTTTTTTACAATCTCAATATTTTCTTATGGTTTTGGTTATGATGACTCTCAGTGTTAAAATCATTTTACTCAGCAGCTAAGCTCAGTGAGATGTGGGGGCCCGGCTATGCAACAGAGCGGACGAGGTGATCAGTACAAGTTTAAACAAGTTGCCAAGGAAACCAATATATTTGGAAGTGAAATGATGTGGACCCACTTTATACTGTATGTCTATTTCTATTGTCAGTTGCATTTGCAGTACGTGTGCAAAGCTACAATAAGTACAGTTCAATGGTGAACTTAGAAGTGGCTCTGCAAAATTACAAACAATTTGGATTTTGAATCTTTTTTTCATTTAGTCACATCCTGCGTACTTTTCTACCTACAATTTCTTAGAGAGCATGGCTGTTGCTTTATCTTCCTTGAGTTATTTAAATGTAAACACAACACTATTTATTTAGTGTATACACACATTTTGTTGAATGTTAATAAGTTATGCCTGCTACATGCACTCCTTACAGGACACTGTTTCCATTGACAGATATAATCTGCACTAAAGATCCCAAATATCCAGTCTTAGCTTCACGTATCCAGTCTTAGCTTCACGTATCCAGTCTTAGCTTCACGTATCCGGTCTTAGCTTCACGTATCCAGTCTTAGCTTCACGTATCCGGTCTTAGCTTCACGTATCCAGTCTTAGCTTTTTGTACCTCCGCAGAGAGGTTGGTTCGTCTGTCAGCAGGATTATGGGAAAACCCTAGCCACTTGGTGGAAGGATTCAACATGGACAGGGGCAGAACCCATTCACTTTTGAAGCAGATTTGACTCACGGGGCAGATACACAAATTGTTTTTTCACTTTCTGTAACATTGCGAGATAGGGCATGGCATTGGCGCAGGTCATGCCCTCTCCAAGTGCCACCATAGTTTTTTTATTTGTTACAATTTAAAGAGTCAAACATGTTGAGTGAATCTGTAGGTGTCTTTTTGTAGTGTCGACCTTCATAGTTGAGTGGAGAGGGAAATCCACTCCGATAACACATGGAAGGGCTTTGATATCCTCTGGGGAGCCGAGAACTAAGACCGCATGCAGTCCTGATACTGTGATGCTGTTTAAATCAAGCTGTCATCAGATCTCACTGGAAAAAGTCACATGTATTAAAACTGGAAATGTGGCTTTTAACACGACACAGATGACCACACTTTCAAGGGAACTGTATATTTTTCCTAGTGGTTATCTCAAGCATTTTATCTTTCCCATCTAGTTTCTTCAATCCAGTTCATGTATTCTGTTTTTATCTTGGCCCCAATGGTTTCATTACATCACCTGCACCTGTTTGGATTTCCTCTGTTTTATAGGCCTAAACATCTTTTACATAACACAAGCATGCTGATCACTGATAAAGTGACCTACTGCATGACAACATTTGGCCTGCATTCCTCTGCACTGGTACGGTTACTGTCGGGTTGGAAGGCTTTTGTACTTCACTGCTAAAACAAGAGAGTTTAAGTGTGTAGGAGGGAAGCCTGGGAGGAAATCTGAGCGAGCGAGAGATCCAAAAATCACTATAGCTCGCCTACAAAAGCCCTGTAGGGACCCACAGTGCGTTTGTGGTTAGCAATAGTAAATTTGCTTCATGTTACTTTTACAGTAATTGCCTGTTACGGTACCATTGTGAAATTCTTAGATGAGAACACAATGTAGGCCATAGGGAGTTCTTGTAGGATACTGTGTCTGTAAAACACAGTTGTGTGTTCCTTTGTATTAATATTGACATCCATCATGATTGTCCATCAAATATTGCCTGTAGGCGGTGGGATCTGATGACTGCCAAGGACATTCAATACTCTTCAAAGCATTCACTGACCCCCTCATGTTGTGTATGCATATGCATCCATCATGCTTCTACACTCATTTATTCAGGTTGTTCCAGTGGTGGAAGACATTTAATTATCATTTAGGTAAACGCAGTAGTGCAAAAATCTAAAAAAGTACACATTTACTAGTGAAATACTTAAGTTTCTTAAGTAACAGTACTAAAGTATAGTCAGCTAAATGTACTCACAATATCCGTAAAAAGTAAAAGACCTCAATAATCAGCAGATTGGCTCTTGTCAGTATCAAGTATTGGATTATTAATACTGTTGCATTAATGTGTAAACAGCATTTTCATGCATTGTTGTGGCAGGTCAAGGTGGAGGTCATTTTAACTACTTTATTTACAGTTAGATAGGTAAGTCTGTAAACATATTATTATTAATGAGCTGCTGATGTTTAAAAAGTAACCAGAAATGATGTCAGTCAGATACAGTTAGTGGAGTCAAAATTGTAATTTAGTGGAGTGGAAGTTGCATAAAATGTACAAATACCTCAAATTTGTACTTGAGTAAATGTAGCCTCTAATTACACGCCACCTATAGTGTTTAATTATATATTAATATGTTGTGAGTGCACCTACTTGAAGATATTACATAATAGCATTGTGATAGGCCTACTATAGGAGGTAAAAAAAAGAGGTTAATGTCAGTTTAAAGTCACTCTTAAAACTGCAACCATACCTCCCTATAACTCCCTATGCTAGTGGTGTAGGCTACACTTGTATATATATTTGTAGTTTTATGATGACTAGAGAAAGAGAGAGTTTAGATGGAGATGGGGAAAGAGATGCAGTAAAAAGAGAGATGGAAAGCAAGATTATAGAAGCTGCTTACCTGCAAAGAAGGTGTAGAAATGTGTCCACGCACAACTAGAAGTCCTTTCATCAGCTCCTTAATGTCGCTTCACATCACTGACAACAGCAGCAACACAACGATCACCCAGTCCTCTCTCTCTCTCTCTCTCTCTCTCTCTCTCTCTCTCTCTCTCTCTCTCTCTCTCCCCCTCGCTCGCTTTCTCTCTCTCGCTCTCGCGCTCTCTCGGGACTTGGCCTCTCCTCCTCAGAATAGCGCTTCGTTAAACTCTCGGTGATACCCGAGATTTACTCGCACGATGATCAACCCTGAGCAGAGAAGCGCTCCGGTCGTCCGAGCATCCTCCTCCGAGCGGTCCGTCCTTAGCTTACAACCTCCTCACTATCATCACCAGCACTGTCACCACCCCCCCCACTCCGCAGATCTTTTATTTATTTGGCTTCTTTCTCAATGGACATTCCTTTGTCAATAGCGGCATCACCATTTGAGCTCTTATCTGCCTTTCTTTCCCGCATCCTCATCATGTTCGTCTGACTCTGTCCTGTCTCTGTCCCGTGCCTCGTCCCGTGGCTCGGCTCGGCTCGGCTCCGCAGCCCAGTAAGTGTGTCATGCCAGGGGAGAAAGGCGCATCATTCAGGACAGGCATATTCAGATGATGAGACAGCCAGCCAGGAAATGCCTCACCAAACCCGAAAAAACGTGATTCTCTGAGAAACGAGTGCAATGATTGAAATCCCCCCCCCCCCGAGCTACAAGTCACAATGTTACTGAACTGTGAAAATTATATTAAAATCCCAGCAAAACCCCACAGGGATTGTCTGGTCGGGCTACAGTTCAGCCCCAATAACACAGATACATTTAAAAAAACCCAAAAAAAAAACATATATACATAGCAATGCCACAAAATAAAGTGATGTACAGTATGTGTACACAGGTAATAAAGATAAATAAATAAAAATAAGTTAAAAAAACAACAACCATAAAGCTGTTATGCAGGCTACATGCAAGTAGGTACAAATATGTAGGCTTATAAAAAAAAAAGCAACAATGACCAACAACATACAGAACAAGTGTTACTGTATGCATTTTAAACTAATACAACTTGTGACAAGAAATACATATTGAATGGGTAATGTAATAGATTACTTTTAAGTATCATTTGGGATGTCATAGTGAATATTATAGTGACAGATACAATGTTGAATATGTTAAGGTCTTTTATATACTCATAATCAAAGTGCACCCTTAAAGAACCACACCTGCTCATGCAAAAATACATGAAGTGGGTACAATATGCGTGTATACAACATGCAGGATTTATCTTTTACATATTTTAAACTGTAAATATATTACTTAAAAATTGTAGGTGAGTTGATGTTTTAGTGTTACAGCCCTACATGGCATGTGGAAAGAAACTCATTGGGTATGTTCAATATTACGCCAGATATTAAAAAAAATAGGTATGAAAAGAGATTTTATTTATTTATTTTATTATTATTAAGGTGCACCTTTAAAATATACATTAAAGTGCCCATCTTATGAAGAAATCACTTTTTCTTGGATTTTGGGTGTTATTTTGTGTCTCTGGTGCTTCCACCTGCATACAAACTTGGGAAAAAAACTATCCATGCTGTTTTGAGTGAGATAGGTTTCTGAATGTCCTCTGCCTTCAGTCTCCGGGTGAGCTGTTCAAAATCTGCACGGCTTTCTACGTCACTAGCCAAGATGAGGTGACTAACCGTAGCACGCTACCGCTAGCATGCTAGCTCGTTCTCAGTGGCAAAACACTGCTACAACACACACCAGTTCACCATAATCTCCAAAAAGAACTGCCTCCATGTCCCTGTACTGCAGGTATTCCACAAGTGTACCTCGTTTAGAAGAAGTCTCCCAGCTAATCCTGCCCTGGACTGACCAAAGTTAGAGTTATCTAGCTGATGGGATCTTACCTATTCTGCACATGTGTGACTCCTAACAAAGATAGTATAGAAGTGAGATGTCTCACTCTTTAGCTAAAACAAGTGAGATGTCTCACTCTGGAGCTAAAACAGAGACCTAAACACACAGGGTGAAAAGAGGATCTGCAGCAAAGTGCAGTACAACAAAAATATATATATATATATATTTTTAAATGAAACCGTGTAAACCTATTCTGATACAACCTCAAAATACAACCATGAACCTGAAAATGGGGAATGAATATGGGCGCTTTAAAAGTCCACACCTGTCCACACACTTGTGTGTACTTTTGTTGTTTTTTGTGCATGGTTTTGGCCTAAAGAACCGCTGTGCACAGAGCCTTAAACTCAAGCCCTTCCAACACCTTTGGAATGAACTAAAACACCGACTGCGAGCCAGGCCTTATCACCCAACATCAATAAGCCAACCAAACCACATCATTGTTCAGAATAAGTAGTTTTTCTTTGGAAGGCGTGTTTCTGTTGAGATGATTGGGGTTTACGAGAGGGCTAAAAGGGCCATGGTGAGGGATGAAAAAAGGGTGTCTACGAGAGTCAAACTTCATCATCACCCAAGGTTTAAGCCCAGGATCTTGTTGTTGTAAGACGATAGCGTTAACCGCCGAGCTACCATGGAAGCCTACTAAGAGAGGAGAATAAAAGGGTTTGGATCTGAGGGAATTGAGATAATCCGCAGAGAGAGGGATAGACACACATATAGGTCTGAACAGGTGATTTTATAAATAAGTCACAGGTGGGTCAATTAGTGAGACGCAGGGGATTTGGATTAGAGGGGAAGAGAAAGCCGGGGCATGTTCAGTCTCAAAATGCTGTGCACCGTTTTGCCACGGTTTCTTGGTTTAACGACATTTGTCCTCAGAATGGTCCTGAATGGTGTGCTACAGGCTTTGAGATATGTTTTCTTTTGTCTATTGGCTGTGTCACAGATGATACCCAATCAGCAGAGACCTGTCTGTAAACATGCGGTTATAAAAAGACAGAGCATTTGCGCAAACAACGTTGAGTTCATCGCACTCTTTTCTTGTTCCTGAACCTCAGTTATAAAAACTCCATTGACTCACTTCAATAATGCTTGCAGGACAGATTTCACCTTTATAAAAGACCAGATATTTTGATACGTATATTTAGATATGTCAAAGGGGGAAGTAATGAAATTATTAATGTTGTTATTGACGCTAAAAGGAGACTTTTAGCATCAATAACAACAACAACAACAACAAAGGCACCTCAACCTAGTGTCTGTATTTTATGAGATGGGAGTGAGAATGTGTTGGTTCTTTAGAAAGGCACAGCAACGCTTCAATTGATCCCAAGTTTAAACTTTTTAAACATGAATAACACTAGGGGCTATTCTTCAAATGTAATAATTTTGCTTTTGATACTTGAGATCATTTTTGATATTTGTTTCCTTCTTGGAATGAAATGTGAATTAACCAAGATGATTTGAGTGTTTTTTTTTTTTATCACAGCTGTATAGCATGTATTGCAGGCCAACATGTATTGCACCAATGTAGATTGATTTAAAATATAACATTTGAAAAAGCTTAAAAAAGGCATTTCCTGCTCTGGCATGTTTTGAGTAGGAATCAAGGAACATTTTATGAAGAACGGCTTTCTTAAATAAATAACTATATACTTATTTTTTACAGATTTACAGAGTGTATTTTTGTAATATGCCACAAAACCAGATAAAACGTTTATGAATGGAAATGACCCAGGGTGTATTTTGTGCGTTAAACCACAATGTGGCGACAGAGCACTGCCAGTTTTAAGCCAGTTGTCGGTTTGGCTTTTCTTTTAGGTTGTGCTGTTTTCTCGTTTTGGTGATTAATAAATTATCTGTTTTCTCATTTCCCATGCACAAAATGAGTATCAGAGATGGTAATTAATATTTTAGCAATTAAAAGTTAAGCTCAAAACAAACAGAACCGTCACACATGGACCCTTGGAGACTCTCGGCAAAGTGTTCCCTTTTGGCCAGAAAACTCTGTTTTGACATGTTTGCCTTTTGTCTTTAATTTAAGACCTTTTTTATATTGAATTTGCAATTGCCTAAGCATAAATATCAATTTTGAATCATCCCTATGTATCTAATTGCTCAATGGTGCAAAGAGGTACCACTGATATCAGATCAAACACACAGTGATTTTGGATTTGGGTATAGCAGGATAGTCTGTGTAAATACACATGGACATTTGTTTCATTATTTTGGATTTATTAAAAAGTAATATGGCTCCAGGGTCGTTGTTCTTAGTCTACATCCTTGACGTTCCCCTTCCGGGATTGTTCCTTTCCCGCCCGAAAAATCGGCCAGATTTCACTCATTTAGGCCGGATATCCGTTGCCTTGGGTTTCCTTTGTGTTGGCATTGACTATGGCTAATCTTTTTCTCAGATCTCTGCAATCCAGACAGCTAGCTAGACTATCTGTCCAAGCTGAGTTTTAACTTTTACGTTCCACCTAAACAAGTTCCTTCCAAGCCTTTTTTGCGGCGGCACTGTGGCTTTTCTCCGCTTCTTGGCACCGCCCATGACAATTGTGATTGGTTTAAAGAAATGCCAATAAACCAGAGCATGTTTTCCTCCCATCCCCTCTTCCCACGCGCTTTGGAGTAGTGTCTGGCAAAGCGAGACTAGTTGTTCTAAACTATCCAAGACTCTTTACACTGGACATGGATGCAACTTACTACTACTCGAAAAAGGGACAATCAAAGAGCATGAGAGGATGGGGAAAGGGGATATCCTCCTCCTCACATTGTTGTGAAGTATTCACCGTTCACAGACAGGACGTTAGTCAAACAGCATTGGCAGTCATTGTTTTTATCACCCTTGGTGTATGTTTTCCTTTACGTTACAGCAGCTGATAAATCAGTCTTTAGCGTTGTAGCATGAAACGCCAACATCTCCCAGCTGATTAGTTACCAGAGCATGTCTTTTTTTTCCAAAACAGGTTCCATTAAACACTGGCTACATCTGCAGCAGCCCCGGCTTTTATAGCGGTTGTTTTGAACCCAGGTCTGTTGTCAGCGCGTCAGTGGAATGTTTGATGCAGCTCTACTTTTGTGATGGTTGACTGCAGTGTTTTTTAAACTACAAATGAGGACCAGGCCTGTTTCCAGTGGGCATCCATTTGGGAGGGGTGTATTTGAGTAATCCTGCTCCACCGTGACTTACACGTAGGGAACCAAACCCCTAAATCTAGAAATGCCGTATCCTACCTTCTTAGCTGCATGCCACAGCTTTATTTTTGGCTTAGACGAAGACAAAACACATCTGCTTTACAGACCAACAGAGGAAATTTAACAAAAGAGAACCAATGGCAAATCCTGATACACAGCATCAGGCCAGAACCTGTGTGTGCCACAGTGTCTAGTCAGTAGATGTTTGTGTTAAACCACAGTGAAATATTTGCACAGACAAACCAAAGAAAATAGTTTGTCTCCTCCTGCAATAACAATAGAGACAGAGATTTTATTTATGAGATTTGATCGACAGATGTGGGCAAGGACTCAAGTTGGCAGGTTTTAGAAACAACACTAACGTGTCTCTGACAATGGAAGACAATCCTTGCGTTGAACGGGACATAGAGACATACAATCTGTTTTAGAAGCATAGCTTGTTGTTTAAACTCATTGAAATGTATTCTGACTTTCTTGTAGATTACGTTTCCAAGGATCCCAAAGTGCTCCAGGTGTAACGATCAAGAAATGTGCATCAAATGAAATTATTTTTGCATTCACTGAAATGGTTGATAAAAACAGTTGTGTCTAAAGTTTGCATATTTCATTCTTAAGTGATATCTAGTGTGCAAAGTAATATTTTTGTATCTTTCAAAGTTCCCTTTAAACAGCTTTTAATTGAGATTATCTTTTTTGGGATGCATCATAAAATTGATCATATTTCTATGGCTGCAGCATCAACACCAAGTAGAACAATGAGGGTGATTCCTGACTCCTTTCACGGGTTCATGATGTGATTTTTGTTTTTTTCCCCTAAATTTTACAGAAACTGATTTTAACTGAATTATTTTATACTTTTACAAAAATTGATAGCAAAGTAATTTCACTTTTAACCTATGTAAATATAATTAGTAACTTTACTGGAGCATACTATTTTAGTAATCTGTCCGTCCCTGATGAATACACGTAGGGGTTTTTACTTTGATGTGACCCCACTTAACTCACATTCCTGTATTACAAAAGATAATATGATTATGCTAAAATTAGGTAATGAGATATCAAAAGAGAATAGCAGGTTGGAAAAAATACCCCCGAAAAACTTGCCTAGTACATAAACTCCCCTGATGTATGTGTAGTAGATTACATTTCTGTTGTTGCAACGTGCGAAGTTAGCTGCTACTCTCATATCCATCTTTTTTCATGCTAACAGACACAAACATAGCTGCTCGAGACAAGACGTGGAGTATTCTCTAACTGGATTACATGCTCTAGTCATGTAAACAGCTATCCGTATCAACTCCTTTTGCATTTAAACACATACTGCAGCCCACTTCAAAATTCTGTCTTTCTTTGATCAAGCTTCAAAGGATTATCCATTCGCAGTATCCATGTAATCATATTCAAGGATAAAGCCTGCCTCAGTTAAATAGTCTGGTTTTGTAGTTTGACCATAACACAATGTTTAGCATGTTGCCGCCAGCTGGTTCTGCCCCATCCTCGCCACAAGTAGACCAAAGTTGAGCTTGAGGTTGAGTGAGGAGGGAGGATGAGATGGAAGTATGCCTCTCTCCTCTCTCGTTCAGCGTCTCTCTCCTTTCAGTCTCGCTCCTTCCTGCAGACATCCGTCATCTTCCAGCCATCCTCCTCGCCTGAATAACTGATGAAAGAGTGAATCTGGTGTCTGTGCAGCGCACAACACCCGATGAAAGCTTTTTAAAAGCATTTCCTTTTCCTGATTAGACGGTATTAGAGTGTTATCATAAAGGAAATATGAGAAAATATCAAGGGTTGGATGGTGGAGTACATGGAATCATTAAGAGTTATACTGTCCATGGAGATATGACGATGAGTCAGAAATCTGCTGGTTTCTTATTTAAAAATATATCATGTAAAGTTTTGGATGTTATGAATGTCAACACATTACTTGAAAGTGTCATCTAAATGCATATACTTTTTCTGTGGTTGTTTGCAATACTCAAAGGTAAAGTAGTTTTTGGAGAAAAAAAATGCTGTATCTCTTAAATGCTCTTCTAGTTCATTTGTCGTTACAGCCACCTGTCCACCTGTGCCGAGCTTCTTCTCCTCGTTTGTAGTCTCGCTTTGCCAGACCTTCCTCCACAGCACAGCAAAGGAGGGTCTGGCTAGTCCACACAGCATTCTGGTTGTCAAGTCCTCCTCTTGTTCAACTTGCAAAGGAACCAAGTACAACTCAAATTTCCAATTTACTTAGCTTAACACTGGGATTTAAGAAAAACTTGCCCTGATTTATCGGGATTTCTGTAAACAAATCCCAATTGTCTTGGGCGGTACTAAGCACCTGATGGGGGGGGGGGGAAAGGTGCCGCTGTAAAATAGCCTCAGGAAGGAACTTGTTTTGGTGGAACATGTGCTCATTCAAAAGTTGTTTTAGGCGTGCGAGATAATTTAGATTGGACAGATCTGGATTAACCCTGCAGAGATCTGAGGAGCAGTTAACCATAGTCCTTCTAAATCCTCCGGAATTCAGAACATCCGGTTAAAAATGAGGGACATCCGGCGGGATTTCCAGCAGCACAAGAACAATCCCGGAAATTAAACCTTGTTGATATACGCTGCGTTTTTTGCAGCAGCCTGGGTGGGTCGTCATAGTAACTGGTTGCACCTGAGAGATGGGAGTGTATTTTGGATATTTAAGGCCTGTTTCCCTTTTTTTTCCTGGGCGGCCTCCATGCCCTCACAACTCCTTAGTCAACTTTAAGTGCATGCCCTGACAACACTCATGGCAGTATGACATTGCACTAAAGTGGGTGATAAAATGTTCTACAAAATATATAAAATGACACAGCCAGGAGTTTGGGTATTGCTTCTGTATTAGGAAAATTAGATTTTTCCTATCTTTAAGTTAGGACAAGCAGTTAAGATATTTTTCTGTAATGAGTCCCCCGGTTCAATTTTAAAGATGTGTCAATAGATCAAAATCACAAAATAACAGATGTTTCTCATGAGACGTGCAGTCCCAGCAGGGTGTTAACCCAAGACGTACGCCACTTTGGCATTTCCCCCTCTCATTATTACCCCCTGTGATCTTGTACACACAGTCAGATCAAGGCTTTATGTCTCATATGGATAAGATTACATAGGTCCGACCCCTCAATCCACCATCCCCTACAATAAAAAAACAGCATGAACCTGAGTTGAATTTACTCTTGGTTTGAAAAAGAAGAAAAACGGAGGATATCCTCTGACTCGCATGTCAAAGATCAAGGTGGAGGAGATCAGAGCTTTCCCTCACACCGCCTCAAAATGTGTAACATTTGACATATTGGATCATTTTACACAAAAGAACAGAGCTGATCTTCACCACATGGAATCTTATATATAAAACACATTTACTTTGTAAATATTGGCTGCTAATATACACATTTTTTGTTGTTTTTCAGATCCGTGTCAACACACAAACATTAAAGTTGCTTAGTGAAAATCTGCTACGTATCATATACCTGACCCAACTTATTGTTGGGTTATTAACAACTAATTCCACTTTCTCCTTTTTTGGTCATGAAGGTTGATTGTTATCATAAAAACCGTTAATATCGTTTCACACCAACCTTAAAAAATGCAAAGCCGAGAAATTAAGAGAACTTTTATAACAAGTCTGAAGCAGATGTTTTTCTAAATTGATATCTTTACTTTTAAAATTTACAGTTTTTCTCTTTATACTGTGGTTGTCCTCCTGAGCTTGATGAAGGGAAAAAAGACAAAAAGTTCATGGCCGTGAAAGTAAAACCTCCAAACATTTTAGTTTTTTGACAAATACAAGCTCACTTTCGGACTATTAATTGGTTTGATTCATAAAAAAATAAAACTGACATTGTAGTCATGGTAGAACTTAAAAAACACCAAACACAAGACAACAAAACAGATTTGAGTGTTTATTTTAATTCTACACTTACAAAAATGTCAGGTAATAAAAAGTAGCTGCTATACAGTACACCATAAAAACAATATATAAAACGTTGTGGTTGCAATCAAAAAAATGAATTACAGTATTTTTTTTAAAGAATAAAGGCACATGTTGCTCCTCTGAATACCCTTACTGTATTTACACAAACATTTATTCCTATGTGGTTTCTCTTTCTTTTATTGGTTTGACACCCATGTGTTTGTATGTACATGTGCACAATCACAAGCACACACACAGAGACACACACACACAAGTGGACACACAAACGGTAAATCACGTGTTCACTCAGGCAGTCACTCACACACAAATCTTTCATTTGTAGAAAAAAAAACTATTGTTACTTTTTACAGCAATAAAAACCGATTGTGTCTAGTTTAACGTCAGTAACAGTAACAAAGGCTGAAAATAAACCAAGGTGAGACTAGAGAAAAATCACTTAGGCACATTTTTTTTCTATGTACATTTCACTCAAAGAACACTCCCTCAATGACATATGGGATACACAGATGAAAGCTAAATCACTTAAAGGTCTGTTTTTTTTAAGCTAGTATATTAATACATACAGTACGGGGTGTTTGTTTTTTGACATGAAAATGTGAAAAACTTTTTTTTTTCCTGGATCTCAACCTGAGAGACTCATTGTCACTGTCTGGATCCTGCGTGATTCACGGTTTGATAGAGGAGACAGACGCTCTCACACAACCATGGATGGACAACAAATAAAAATAAAATTGCACTTATCAGGATTTAAATAACCCGACAAAATGGCATCACTGTTATATCGGGGATTCGCAGATGTGCATTGATGATGGCAAAGAGAAAACAGGAACCCCTTAATGAATTTAGTCGTGTTTTCAATATCTGATGACCATGAATTACTAGAAACTAGTAGGGCACTCAGAGAGTGCAGACTTCGGCCAAGGCAATGTTTATGCAGTGTGAATTTTCCCAGATGGGAACTCATGTTTTTGATCATTCACATGAATGCAGCACAAACACTAGAAATGTTAACGAAAGTAAAAAATAACACGTGTATCCGCCCCGTGATTTGGAGCTGCACATGAAATACCCTTCCACCAGGATTTATGAAAGTCCGGCCAGTAGTTTTTCCATGTTCCTGCTGACAGATGGGGGTTAATTAGTAGATGACAATAATTGCCTGAAATCACTGTGAAATCACTTTTACACGTTGAACTGTAAGAAACACATTACCAAGTTATTACAAAATAAAAACAAATACACTTTTTTAAAGGAATAATGCAACAATAGTCCTTGTCTGACCACATGCTTCATAATTTGGATGAGTTTGAAGGATGTTTTCTATTAACAACTCTTTTAGACCTAGACCCTTTTTTTTGGAACAGAACTAGAAAGTGAAAGCACTGCTGGCCAAAACTGTTGGAAAATGTACCCATCTACCTCTCCAAATGTCTCAGCTGTTCTCAGACAACACTTATTGCTGTTAGCAAAGTATAATGGAGCACCTCTTTCTGCTACAGGTGCTGATTTCAACAACACCCATTTTGTTGTTCACATACCCAGTTATTTAAAAAAAAAAAAAAAAGTGCAATTTTGATAATAACAATACCATACGAACAAAAGCAAAAAAGGATTCACAATGTGGGTCTCCATTCTTTGACTCAAACAGATCTGCCTTTTCATTTCACGGCCAGAAAGCTCGGAATAAACTACGAGGCATATTTAACTTGGAATCTTTACCCTCTCTAGACAAAAAAATATTTAAAGTCAGTTTTCACAGAACAGTACAGAATATTGCTTTGTAACAGGTGCCAGTATTTGCCATGATTCTTTTTAGCTGTGTGTTTTGTGTCCGTTGTGTTTCAGTTTGGTGTCCGTCCCTGTTCGGACTTGTGAAACCTTTTATTTTGCTGCCTATCTTGACCAGTTCTCCCGACAGAAGAAACATTGTATCTCAATGGGACATTTCTGGTTGAATAAAAGGATGAATTCAAAAATAAAATAAAAACGTCCAATGAATGTTAAACACGGCTTTAAACTCAGTTTAAAATCATCTTTATCTTGGATTGGATTTTGGAAATGTCTTCAATAGTAAAAAGAGACTTTCCAAATTTTTCAAGTCTTCCATTTCGTTTTTCTTACAAAAACAATGGTCTACTTTTGATTTTGAATGTAGCCATCAGTGCAAACTTTGAAAACGAATAAATGATGAAAAAAAGATTGTTTTTTTCTGCCACAAAGGGAGGAGTTGCCTATTATGAATTTAAAGATTCAACAGGGGGGAATCTTTATTGTTTATGACCACTGCGTTTCAGGTTGCTTCAGAAAGATGCCGGGATAACAGGATGTTAACATCACTTGCATGTGTGATGGGTCTCAACGTTTATTCACACACACACCGTTGCTCTCAAGTGTTTCAGCTCAGCTGGAAAACATTACTGCTCTACATTGTTTTCTTCATTTTCTTGTTTCTTGTCCTCCCATGTTTCTCCTTGCCTCGCTCCCTTTTCCTCTCCAAGGTTGTTTCCCAGGCCGGGCTAACGGGAAGTGAGCACAATGTGTTGCCTCGCGGGAGAGATAACACAGACAGGAAGGGGCGGGAGCAACCCCCCAGATGGACAGGAAGTTGACTCCACTGTTTGGTTTAGCTGATTAGAGGACGGGGAGAGAGAGGCAGTGGGGGAGAGATACAGGGTGGCAAACAAGGGGAGCCGGTGAAAGAGAGAGAGACTGAGAGTGATGTGGAGCTGCTCTAAGTAAATCTGTATGAACCCAACAGGAAGCATTGAGAGAGCTTCCAGCTATTGTATTCTCCGTTTATCAAATGGCATTCCAAGGAGGCCAGAGTTTTAAAGAAAAGACTTCAAGTCCAAACAAAACAGAATAAACAGGAGAATAAATGAACTATATTGTCTAAACTGGAATGAAATGACCAAAAAACAAAACAAAGGGGCTGTCTTGAGTAGTCGTGGTGGTGTCTTTAGCCCAATGTATCTGTGTATGGCATCGTCAACTGGACAGTTAAAGAGAACGGGCAACAGTACAGTAAAGCAAACTGATTTGTAAGTTGTCACTTCTGACAATGAGTGACCTTTTTCCTTTGATTTATATAAGCCAACATGTCTGGAGTTATTGTTTAAATGCTACTGAGTCACTGATGAATAATTCTTTGCTGATTACTCACAGAGCGGATAAACAGTGTACCCTACATTACCAAAGGATAGGCCGTACACCCACAAAGTGGAACTCTTATTTAATGGGCACCAACAACCTGGCAACCCAAGTGAATTACAAAAATGATCTAGAGCTACAGTCAGTCAACCAACAAGATTAATTACTATTAACTGTTTTAGCTAATCGATAAGTATTTTCATCAATTCTCAAGCCATATCCCCCAAACATTTTGCAGGCTCCAGCTTCTTACATTTGAGATTTGCCGCTTTCTTTTTCTATTATACAATTGTAAATTTAATACTTTGGGTTTTGCAATTTTATACATATGTATACGCAAGGAAAGCCAGCATATATTCAAGAAAATAACCAGTAAATTGCAGCCCTATTCTACAAAAAGTTAGTTATCAAGAAATAATTGTTTCTGTAAATATGCTAAAATCATTTTAAGATGGTCAAGGTCAGAGAGTTTGTGACATGACAGTAGCCAAAAAGGATGCAAGGTTAAAGTTATTTAAGCCACCTCAGAGCCATCGTAACGGCCCAATTGACCACTCGGTGTTTCCGGAGTTGTCGGAATGACTTTTGTTCTAAGAGGCCTCTGAGAATTGGGCTTTCATCTCAACAATAACTGTGATGATAGGTTCTGTCAAATAAAACCTGGGAGCACGCTGTAATTCTGTCTGAGCAGCAGTAGTGTCATTTCCTTTCAGTCTGTCTGTCTGTCTGTTGTCTTTTCTCTCCTCAGAGGAGAAGATAACTGGAAAAAATGACTCATGATTCATTCATATTGGATTGGTTGGTTTCAGAAAACATAAAGAGGGAACGGGAGTTTTTTTAAGATTTCTACATTGGAAAACTGCAAGAGTGATCAATATCAGGAACTTTTGGAGCAGCTTTCAATTACAATTGATGTTATGTCAAGAATTACTGAAAAATTGTATTAAGGGAAACGCATATCACAAGACACCTCAATGAATGGTGTGAGTTTTCCAGCCTAGAACTTTCCCTAAAGATGACCCTTTTTTAGTATTTCAGATAAAGCAAACACAACTGGCATCTCGCTGTGATCAAACACTTCAAAACTCTTTGAGTCAAAACTCTTGGCCTTCTCAGTTATTCAGTTCAAACAATAAACCCCTCAAGCGATCATATTTGCAAATTAAATCATTAACTTCAGTTCAAAAATAAAATCACCTCGTTCTTGCCGTGTTTACAGCCCTTTTTGTCAAATATTTAAAAAAACATCAAAGTTCAAAGAGATCACAGGTCATTAATACCAAAGAGAAGAGTGAGACAGAAAAGTGGCGAAAATCTCAAATCAAGAAGGAATTGTTTACATGCACCATTTTGCATCCCCAGTGGGACGGAAATAATGATATTTAAAACTTTAGTGCGCAACTTTTTGATATTAATGAATGGTCGTTATACTCAAGCCATTGCCAAATAAGTTGCTACAAAGCTAATTAAGTTCAGCTCCACACAACTCTCTCTGTATTTTTCAGTATGTGTTGTCCGGCAACTTTTGTGAGCAGAAACTCGAGTGAACATAATGACCTCTTTTTTAATCCTCCGTGTCCTCCTTGGCTACTAGCAACTGCGTGGAGGGGTGGGGGCCGCGTGCGCGATAACGGAAGGTTTCATCATGGTGACGCACCGACAGTTATGTTGTCATTACTTGGAATTCCTCATGGGGGCGACAGAAACTACGCACTATAGCTTTAAAACTTCCATTCATTAAAATTGCAATCATTGTAATATTGTAAAGCCAATTTAATAATGCATAGTTTTAGAATATTGTTTGTGTAGTCAATTTGTCCATTTATAGTTGTCCAAATTTAGTTAGAAATATGCGTCATGGGTGGGTGTATATGTAGATGAATATAGGTGCTTAGAATTAACTCATGTAAAAGAAAGATAGGATGCAAAAATGTATCTGCAAAAAAGTCACTGACGGTTAAAAGGGGATGTAAAATGGTGCAGTGTAAAGGAGCAGCGACATGAATTGAATGCAGAAGGGCAAATAATTTGGATATCTGTGCAACATCGCTGGCCAGCAGTGTCCTGATTAACCCATCCATTATCCAAGATAAACTCTTATTGGCCTGCCCTGGAGCATCATCGGTTTGGCCTTGCAGATCTCCTCAGGTGGAATGAAAACGTTATAATGCAAAACAACACAAAACTTTGACGGAAGTAAAAAGCATCCTCGCGGTGTGAACCTCACGCTATCACCTTCGTATTGTAAATGGCATCATGTCCTGGTGTCACTTTAAAAATCTTTCCAACATTTCCTCGGAGGAGGAAGAGGCAATGGGACATGGCAGCATGTCATCAAAAACAAACTATTATACTGAAGCTCTTAGAAAGAAACAAAATGGTCTGCATCAAAGCCTGGTTCTATGACTGTGTGAATGTGTATTTTTTTCTGCATGCTTATGGCTATGTGTGTGTGAGTGTGTTTTTATGGCTGTTTTTGATGTGTGTTTTGGCTTCATATATGCTAATTAGCGGGCGGTTTCCATCAGTATTGATGGTAGTAGTCAGGTGCATCCACACCGTACAGCTCGGCCAGGGTCCTGAACCTCGGCCCCCAGTCGTTCAGGAAGTCGTAATCCAAGTTGGAACCGGTGGAAGAACTTTGCAGCGAGCTGAGGCTTCCGGCTAAAGACTCCGGCCCCTCGTAGCCGTAGATGTGGAGAGTGTCGTACGGGAAGCCGTCTCTGTCGTGATCTGCCTCGTCTTTCTT
>NC_045749.1:3691996-3706802 GCF_008692095.1 Etheostoma spectabile | reverse complement strand
CGATCATCACGGCCATGTCGCCCTTACATGCGGTGGGTTGTGCGTGGTGGGGGGGTTTCTGCACCATGGCATAGAGAGAGGGGTGGGGGTGGTGGTCCGGGTGACGGAGCAGGGAGCCATCGTGGCAAGCGGAAGTGAGGATTGAAACATCGTAGCTAAAAGAATATGAGATAAGATGAATACTTGTTAACTTACTAAGAGCTGGTTAACTCCTCATTTAAGAATGGGATCATGGGAGTTAAAGTCATACCAACAAAGTTATGTCCATTGTCAAAAACACAGTAAAAAACACAAAACAGTGAAAAAGTGCTATTAGAGGAAATAAAAACACAACCTAGGATTATAGGATATAAAATGCAATCCTTTTTCACAACTAGGATGTATAATATTTCATCTTTTCAAAACATAGGTCATTCAGAAAGCCTTCAATTAAGCATGAATTTTAGTAAAGTATGAGAGGAGAAATGTCATAATTATTTCTACTGCTTGACTTATCTATTCTTGACTCTGTTCTACCTGCTGCAATCTGCTTATGTTATCTAGTTTACCCAAGCCATTATGTTCTTTGCTAGCATATGGTACGGTGCAGATATTATGGATAGCATTTAGGGATTATGTATGGGTTTAATATTATTAAAATATAGATAAGATTAGAATCCAATGGATTAAACTTCCAAGATTTCTTTTGGTTAAACTGGGTCATCAAATTGACAGATACAGGAAAGAAAATAAATATTGCAAATGGGGAGAGTTGATAAGAGTGTATGCTGTTTGAAGAGAAAAATAATAAAACGTAAAACATCAATACAAAGGAACATTAATGTAGTCTAGAAAACATTTATACAGGAAGATATAAAATGAATTTATTTGTTGTCTTACTTTTATTTTAAAACAACTATCAAGATGCATTGAGTTTGAACAGAAATATGAAAGGAAAGAATATTTAGATTGACTGTACAACCAATCACTTCTCTGTTTCATCATCGGATATTTAATTTATTGATTATACTCTAGTTGACTGTTTTGTTTAAAAGGTTAAAAAAAACGTTGAGTATTTTGTCCAAGAAAGACAAAGAATTGGAACGTGTGGAGAAGAGAATACTGATAAACTGTGTCAGCACATTTCAGCCTTTACTACATACCCATTAGTGTCCATCTCTCCTCCTCCCTCCTCATCGTACGTGACCAGCTGCTCGTGAATCTCCCCGCTGTTCTTCATACTGGCCAGTGAATCCTTCTGGTAGCGCTTCCTCATCACAAACAGAATCACTATGACTGAAAAGCAGCAGAGGAAAATGTCTTTTAGAGCATAACTGAACATGAAAATAAATAAATGTATGTGGGACATGTATAAAAGATTTCTCTTCTGTAAAAGATATGAGTCTATATTGGTAAAAAAAAAAAAAAAAAGACAAAAAGAGCGACATCCACAGTAAAACAAGGTTGTCTGCCATCTTTCCAACCGTTCTATGAATATGACAACATGACAGAAAATGATGCCCGGAAAACCGAAATATGAAAATGAATGGGGGCAAGGAACAAGTGGGGAAAGTGGAACACTAACGAGGGATTGAGTCTAGAAAACAGAACAAAAATACGGGGAGTAAATGAGGAGCGGATGGTTTAAGGTGTCTGAGACGTTCGCCTCGAGCACGAAAACCTTAGATGCATCTACTCAGCCGGAGACAAACAGAAGGGAAGAAAGGAGAGAGGAGTGTTAGAAACAGAAAGAGAGATTTAGTGGATACAAGAGGAAAAGTGGAAATGAGTTGGAGAAAACAAAGTGAAGGGGGATGAGAAAATAAGGAAAAGGAAGCAAAGTTGGACCTGGCATATGACAATGACAAGAAATAAACACTTGAGAAAGAGAGAAAAGGGGGGTGAAGAGGGGAAACAGAGGAAAGGAAGTAAAAGAGTAGACACGAATAGAAGGATAAGAGTTAAAAAAAAAAAAAAAAAGTAAATGCCCAACACCGACATTTGCTCATGTTCAAGTGACATGCAGCTGCAAAGTCTGCAGAGGAAGAAGGTCTTGGTAGTGGGACGGGTCAACGGAGACCACTGTTCGCCTCCCGTTTCCAGTCGACACTGGTTTCTAACCCAAAACATGTTTCCCTAACCCTTATCAAGTTAGTTTGGGCCTAAAGCTAATCACACCTTAACCATGTCAGGCCAGAAAACTAAACTGTTGTATTAGGACTGTAAAAGTGAAGCCTGTCGATAGACAGACGTGTGTCAGCTGTTGGCAGTTATAAATGATGTATGTGGTCATGTTGCATAAAGGTGAGACACAAAGTGACGTTGGACTTTCAACTTTAAAACCTTCTCCCAATGTGCATATTAACAGTCAAACTGATGACAGTTAAATGTGTTTAAATGAATCTTATTGAGAAAGACAGGCAGCAACCCATGAACGCAGGACTCTGTCTGAATTATCTCCTGGTCGTCAACACACTGGACTTCTGTCTGCCTTGGTCGGATCAGTCATACCTCCCCAATGCTAGCTATAATAGGCCCAGCAGTCAATTTAAAGCTTAAATAAAATTGTGACATTGCAGCAAAAGACAAAGTCAAAGGAACACCAGAGAAACTAACGGGGGCATAAAATATAGACTTTTACAGGTTATGTGAAGATAGTAAACCTTGTTCAAACAATCAATGGCAATGCCTTTTGTTAATTTGTACATTTGTTTGGTCTAAAAGAACTGACCAAGTTAAGAAATAGGATTAGAAAGTTCAGGGTAAAAGAAACAAAGTAAAGTTTTTTCTTGCTTACACCCTGGATTTCAGTGGCCATTGAAATAAGAGAATGTGGACAACGAAGCAGGAGAAAGAGGAAGAGAAAAAATTAAAGGAAAAGAGAAACAAACACGGAGAGCCTCAATGATTGAAGGAAGGAGGAAGTGGAAGAAATGGGAGAAGTTGTGGCTAAGGAAATCAAGAGTGAGGACAGATGAGGAGAAGGAGGATACATTTGACATTAGATTAGGCCCAGAGCCTCGGTCCCGATATGAACCTCTTTTTTTTCTCAGCGGACGGGCAGCATTAGCCGTGCCTTTTAGTCGAGGGCGAGCGGGACTAATTTAAGATTGCCTGGGAAACCAACAGATTAATCTTTTACAACATATGCTCTGCAGTTTAATAAGCTCAGGAGATATCAGACTTAGAGGGGAGAGGAAAGAGACAAAAAAAGAATAAGAAGCCCTTTCTTTGTACAAAAAAATGACTGAGAAATTTTTCTTTGCGTGTGTCAAACCAGACTTCTTGTGAGAAAATGCGTCTGTGAAAAGGGAACGCGGTAAATTACTTTGGGCCCTGGCAGATAATGACAAGTGCATTAAATAGTTAATCTGGCCTGCGTTGGGTGTGTTTGATAAAGAAAAAGAGAGACAGAAAAAGGAAAAGAAGGAGGCAAAGAGGGAGACAGAGAGACCCAGAGGGAAAGGAAGAGAGAGATGAAGAAAAAAACGGAGGGAAAAAGGCGCGATAGTGAAGGAGTGTATTAATAGTTAATAGGTTGAGTGTTTGGCAGTATTTGATAAGCAGACGGCACCTAAAGAGCTGATAAACTCTCCTCATTACCACTCCTATTCTTCTGCTGCTTTTCCCACAATTCTCTTCGGCATCTCTCTTCTCTAACCCCTTTCTGTCTCGCTCTGTCACTCAGTCCGTCTCATTCCACATCAGTTCCCTGTCTCACTTGCCTCCCGTCTGTCTGCCGTTTCACCCCTCCCCTCTTCCCATATCTAAGTCTAGATAAAAGTTTTTTTCATTCCATCTGTCACTCCTCCTTCTTCCCTCTATCTTAAGTTCTTCTTGCCTTTCTTCCTCAGCACTTTTGATCCCAGATCCCTCTTGTTTGGCCATCTATCTCTGACGTGCCTCTCATCCAACATGACAAGTATCTCTTTTTCCCCAGAAAAAAGGAGCAGGGGGCGAAGGTATCAAAGAGAATATTGAGCTCACAACCACAGGCATTATTCCCCACATCCGTCGCTGCATTATTCATAAAACTAACAACAAAAGGGAGGGGAGAACGCTCCCCGCAAAAACACTAACCTTATTTATCGCAAAGCAAGGGCAAGGGAATCTGTGCACATGCCCCAATCACTCAGTGTTGGCACTTTGCTTGCAACGTCAATGCCATCTTCATGAATTCCTCTCAGAGAATAAATCTCTGTGGGTTTAGGAAGGTACTTTTGCAATATTTTCTCAGAAACGTCTGTTTTTTCGTCTCTCTATCACTGAGTTAGTCACTATGAGTTTACCAATGGCCGCATATTAGTGTTTGATAAAACTTAAACACATTTTATTTGACCAGTTTGAATTAGACTTGTTTATTTACTTCCAATAGCATTCTTGGTTCCAACTACAAAAATATGTATACAGTCCAAGCTCAGAGGTCTCAAACCCCCATTAGACATGAGATTAAATAAAACCACTTTTAATTGGGCAAATTATGCTTTTATATAGACCTTAGTGGTCCCCTAATACTGTATCTGAAGTCTAAGGCAAGGTGGAGGCTGTGGGTGTGGCCTTGACCAACTGCCACTTTGCTTGTCTGAAAGCCCTGATGTCTCTCTCTCATGGGCGAGCCAAATTCTCTGGTTGGGCAAAGCAGAGAAAGGGGAGGTAACCTTGCCCCTTATGACCTCATAAGGAGCAAGATTGCAGATTGGCCCATCTGAGCTTTCATTTTCTCAAAGGCAGAGCAGGATACCCAGGGCTCGGTTTACACCTATCACCATTCCAAGCCACTGGGGTCCCATAGGCAGGCTGGGGGAACTCTAAATAATACTCAACATACTTTTACAACTCAGCATTATTGTTACGGTTTGACTGTGTTTGCACAGCAAAAACAGTTTGGTGTTGGTTGGTTTGGAGTGGGGGGAATAAAAAAAAGGAATATCCCTTCTGTAAGAGAGGATGTGAAGCTGGACCTCTGTTTTCAAAGGGAACAAGTTACATTCTTATTCAAAACCCCTTCATTCATAGTCATACTTTTTGCTGTGCTCAGTGATCAGAGACTCTGATGCTAAGCATGCAAAAAATTCAGAGGCCAATTCTTCAAGCAGTTAACATGCAGTAAATCCTAGGACCAAGAAAAGGTTACCGCACCGATTTAGCATTGCACTCCTATAGATTACAACGGACAGTTTAAAAATATGTGGAAGAAGAACCAGATATGCCGTGTTTTTTATTCTATGCACTCTCATTCCTTGTCAAAACCTGACGCCTACATCACCCACAATGCAACTCGACCACTGACATGCCTGTATGAGATTCAGGTGTGTACGTGTTATGCTAGTACCGACTAATACAGCCTCAAGATGAGATTAACAGCAAGCTACAGAGGACTCCCATCTGCTCACTTCTTTTTAACTCCTGGATTTTCTTCATTTTCAAACTCGTAGTCTTCAGCCACAACTGACGTGGACTCAAGCAACATCACTTGAGGCAATTATAAGCTTTAACACAGCTCCCTCTGGAGCCTCAAAAAGGCTTCATAAAACATTTTTTTCCCTTCACATACGCAATATTACTCCCTTCAACACCTGTAAAGAGACTTTGATGTGAACAGTTGTTAGATTTCCCCTTAAAGTTTCTCTTGAAGATGAAAAGATGGTCACCGAAAAGAAAAGTTCCTCAGGCACTCTAGGAAATAGCAAGAGAAAAGGATTATCTCCACCCTCATGAAAACCTTGACAGATGATCTCCGAGAAGTGCTTTGCAGTGCAGCGACGAGTGTTTCCACCAAAGATGGAGAGTATGAAAGGAGAGAAAGAAAGAGAAGAAAAAAAGAAACTTAAACTTACCCAGTATGGTCAGTATGCAGAGCAGAATGGCTATCAGGGCATGAACACTCACTCCCATCCTCCGAGCACCGGCTTTGCACTGCGTAGGAATCCGCCTGGCATCACACCGACACGACTACAGGCAAGACACACACTCAATCAGTACAGTACTGAAATGACGTGTATTGATTTGTCTTGCACTGTTCATTTACTGTATATGTCCTAATACACTACATTTGATAAGGTAGTATGAGTTTTTCTGTATTAAATCTGGTGCAATTATTCAAATGTGCTGAAATAATCTTAGGCAGTTTAGTACATCACAACTCCCACCCACACGCACACAGACCTTGATTGCCACTTTAGTGATGCTGGTCTGGATGGGCCGCCCTCCATCGCTGATGCGCACATCCATGCTGTAATCCTTGGGGTCATCCAGGCTGAATGGCCCCTGTTTCACAATGATGTCGGCTGTGTTGTCTTAAGAAAGAAGCATATAAATACACACAGTGAGTGTACAAAATGACAACCACCTTCACCTTCTACACAAATTTACCTTTCCTTTTTTCCAAGCTCCATATCTAATTTGTTTGAGTCATCACTTTGTCTCACTAAAGCGGATCTAATGTTCACCTGCTCTGAACATGGAGTCTTTAAAGTCTATTTATACAGCTAGCGTCTGTTCCGCAGATGAAACAAGATATAAGAACAAGAAGAGAGTTGTTACATAAAGGCAGACGGGTCATTTGTGATTATGTGTCAGTTTGGTGCATTTAGGATTTGAGTCACGTTGGATTATAAATAGTGGCCTTATACACTTAAAACAAAGCCCTGTGTGTAACTTTTTAAATACATGCATTAACGTACTGTTATGTTACTTGCAGATGACACTGTTGTGACAATATAGACCCTAATCATTTGAATGTAATGTGGTGAATTGGTGGCCAGTCAAAAAACACAATGAGCTAAAAGTCCAAAAGCACCAAAAGGGCTTAGAAAAAAAACAAAAAAGTATAGAACAGAACATGTTGAGCAGAGTTTAACGTCACCTCTCCAGGCCTGACCAACAATACAGCCATTAGTTAAATATACGGCAGGCTGAAGTTTCCTGCTAAGGTGATGGGGACAGCCTTTCTCCACAATATCCCTTCAATGGAGGAATTTCAGCAAACACAATGACAGGAAAGACCCCTGCAACCCACTTAAATATACCTAGACACACACTGTTTAACTCCCAGACAAAGTAACCTACAGTATATCTCTGGTTTAAGGGCAAGCTTAAATAAAAACAACCTGGGTGTTGCTGACATTTGCACAAAGTGGATGTTGAATACAAAGTATGTCGGTCTTGTGAAAGGAGTGAGTAAATCATTTGGCTCAAGAATTTTATCTCACCTGAGATATTTTTAAAATGAACTCCTTTTTCACCCTTCAGAGGTCTTAAAATTCCATAATGATTCATGGAAAAGTAACTGATTATTAGTATATTAAAAAAGTCCTTCCTCACTCACCTAAATAATTGAAACTACTTTCTCACAACTACAACAAAAATGTTCAAGTGAAAACCGGTATCCAGCGTAATGGATACATTGTTATTTTTACATGTTTTGAGCACACAAATAAAATCCTTTTCCTCCAGTGTAAAGGTTATGCCAGAAAGTGGCACATCCTCTCAAAAAAGGGAGGGACTAGTTGGTGAGCTAACGCCTAGCAGAAACACGATTTGTTCCATGCATGTCTAAAGATAGTCAAAAATTAGGCATTGACCTTGAATGGTTAGGGTCAAGATATTTTTTTGCGTTTGTTACTGACGCATAAAGTCTCCTTTAGTGTCTAGTCCTTCTTGGCGTCACTATTTGACGCTCTGGGTCGGGACGTACGTTTAACTGACATGAATGAGAACAGGTTGCCATTGGTTAGGGGACTGCTCAGGACGGGAGAAAACAAATGGGATTCATAAAAACGCAGTATAGACAAATACAGTACTGGTTAGTCAAAATCATGGCTACAATGGGGCGGCTGTGGCTCAGTGGTAGAGCGGCCACTTGCCAATCGGAAGGTAGAGGGTTTGATCCCTGCAGTCCTATGTCGATGTGTCCTTGGGCAAGACACTGAACCATTGCCCCCAATGATGTGATTTCGGAGTGTAGATGTGTGTGAAGGTTTATCTGATGAGCAGGTGGCACCTGGTACAGCAGCCTTGTCCACAGTGTATGAATGTGTGTGAATGGTTCTAAAAAAGCTATATAAGAAGAGTCCATTTGCATTTACAAGCCAGCCGGTTTACCAACTGCCAGTCAGCAAGCTCATTAGCTTGGTCATACTATGCCAATAAAGTTTCCAGATGTACATCTCAGATCCTCTTCTCAAACTATTTGCATGGCAACATTCTACCAAATGTAAGTGAACTGACCCATTAAATACAGCTTATGCAACCCCCTCATGTGATCAAGTTTCCATTGTTGTCTAACATGTAGTCACTGAAGGTGTGTGTGTGTGGGAGGACATGGGTACAGAAGAATCCCCAACAAACTGAATAAAAGATGAAAACAGCTTCTGTCCTCCCTTCATCTTATCCCTCTTCTCTGTCTCGTCTCCTGCTCCTTCTTTGTTTGAATTCATCTCTTCCCTGTCCCTCCGGATTTCTGTATACTTCTCACTGTCCTCTCTATATTTTGTTTGTTCTCTCCATCTCTCTCTTCCTGCATCTCATTACGCTCTCTTTATTTCTTTGTTTACCTTTCCTCCTCCTCTCTCTTGTCTGCCTGGTATTAATGCAGTGAGCCTGGTGTAGCCGCCTGGTTTTACTGTAACACCGAGTGCTGTCACTTCACTGTGCAGCTACACTGACTGTTGGAGTCAGTGTAGCTGCACAGTCCCGTAATGAATGCACGGTTGTTTTCTGCGAGTTGGTAGTCGATAAATATTTTAAAAGCCTTCACTTTGCAGCTCTTGTTGTGTGTGTATGTGTGTGTGTGAGCAGTGTTAAGTGGTGTGAGGGGAGGTGCTGTCAGATGATTTTTTTGGGGGGGGCACAGGGGAGAACAGAGGTTCACACTGACAACCACTTATCAAACAACTATCCACCTCCTCTCCTCTCTTGTCCTTTCTGTCTCTTTCATCTCATCCTTTTCCCCCTCGTTCTTGGTATTCACATTCCTCTTCTCATCTGCACTCCTCATACCCTTTTTTTGTTTTCATTTAAACATTTGATGTTTCTGGTGTTGATGTTTCTTTCCTGCTTTTATCATGTCCTCGTCTCCTCGTTATCCTCAATTCTTAACTCCTTTTCACTGCAGCCTAGTTTTTCCTCTCCCCTCATTTGTTTTCTCCCATTTGTACTCCTAACCCTGTTTTCTTCTTTTCCTCCCCTTTTCTCATCTTCTATCTTCCTTTCACATCCTCCTGTTTTTGATTTTCCTGTTTTCTCCGTTCTAATTAGTCTTCATTATACTCCACTCTCCACTCATTCATATCATCACATTTGTCTGTTTTCCTAACTGTAGTTATCCACTTGTTTGTCCCTCTTTATTGTTCTCTCCTCTTTAAGAATTCCCTCCTCTGCTCATTTTTACATTGTACATACTCACTTTAATTTTACCTGCCTCCCTTAATCCCATTCCCTTCCTCTCGCCTGCTTTCATGTTTTCTTCCACCTCTGCCTCATCTGTCTTTCCATTTTCTCTCCTCCATCTTACACTTCTGTTTCTTTATCAGTTCAACATGTCAGGGGGTGGCAGTAGCTCAGTGGAGAGATGCCAGTTCATCTCCTGGGAACTGCCAAGGTGCTCTTGAGCAAGGCACAGAACCCCCCCTCAGCCACTCAGGGTGCTGGTCCAGCAGTGGCAGCCCACCCACTCTGACATCTCTCCATCAGTGCAGGCATTGAACCAAAGCATGTGTGTGTATTTCAGGCATGTGTGTAGTGTGTAATAACAACAGAGTGTAAATTGTAATTTCCCCACAAGGGATCAATAAAGAGTATAAATTATAAATTATAACCCCTCTAGGCACAAGCGGAGAAGAATTGAATGAGGCAAGTTCAAGTCTGTTTATCTTCTTTCAGTATGTGAAGTTTCACTTTAATTAAATAGTAACACTTAAATCTTTCATCTGACTACCTAAGGCTTTCATCTATTCAGACTTTTAATATTTGACTAGAACAGTTGGTACCACTTTTCCTTGGGCTTTCATGTTTTATATGTGTATGTGATGATCAAAAATGATGAAAACTGTTTTACTTGTGCCATTTTGTGTCCTAAGCTGAATAACCCAAATAGGCTTTGGAAATCTGATGTAACAGAGCACCAACCTTGGCCTAAATATCAATGTCTGGATCAAAGCAAATGTCTCCATAGAACTTCACCATCATCTATGTCACAGTCTGTTTATTCAAGCTGACATTTTCATTTATACCACACATTTAAACTCACAAATGGCACCGGATTACTGACTGTAGATGCTGCTTTGAATTTAGAATCAGCTTTTGGTAACAAAAAGCTCTCTTTTTATGTTGAGTAAGAAGGAGCCAGCTACTTTGGCAAAGAGTAGAATACAAGTGGGTCAACTGAACTATAACTAACTACACTGAGAGGTGTAATAGCAACTCCCTTAGTACCACAGTATATGAAAATATGGAAAGCTGTCCAGCTGTCTGACTGTCCGTCAGTCCGCTGCTTTGGTCTATACTGAAATAATGGTTATTTTTAAGTGGATTGCCATGAAACTTGGCAGAGATACATGGTGCCCAGAAGATTACTATGACTTTTTGATCTTCTGACTTTTCATCAGTCGCATCAAGCAGGTCAAAATCAATTATTTAATTCTATCATTCAGTGATATTTAGGAATATTTCAACCTACCAGATGGTTAGGCTCATTTGTGGTTCCCAGATGACTGACTGTGTTTCTTTGATCGATAAAGTTTGATTACATTTGAGCTTATTACATTTAAGCTGATTAAAGTTATATTTTGTTTTAGACTATTTTTGAAAAGCCCTACAATTATTTAAAATAATACAATCAAAACATGCATTTTCTCAGGCCTCTTGGTGTAGTTTCTCCTGTACTCTTTTCTCCATGATTTTACTGTAAAATGCACCACAGTAGCACTGTGTGTGGCATGTTAATTTACCATCCTCAGCTGCGATGAGTTTAGAATACATAGAGAGTCATCTGCAAGTCCACCAGCCATTTGCTCTCATTATTTCCAATATTTGCTGCTGTTGTGCATTCCAGACAGCACTTATGGTCCCAGACAGGCTCTCTAAATCCCCCATCTGGCTGTGAGAACCAAAGCATGCTTTGCGAAGTTAGAATAATTTCAACTTTCAGCAACAAAGCACTGAGCCTCAAATGGAGTTTTCAATCGTTGCATAGCAACAAGTGCCAGGGCCAGCGCTTCTTGCGAGCACCGTTTAGAGCAACAAGCAGGAAGATAAAGGTAAATATATGCTCAGTGCACACGAATACTCACTGCCATAGTCTTTGATGGAGAAGTTGGAGCTCTCACTGGCTAGGCTGAAACTGAAGGAAGCTGGCTGGTCGTCTTTATCTGTGGCTCTCAATGTTCCAATTACCTGAGGAAAGACAAAAATATCCAATTAATTCATCCTGGACACAAACCTTGCTTATACCCAATGCAGTCTAAATTTTTGCAGCATATACCGTATATCCTTTGGGAAATTAGCACAGTAACTTCAATGCAGTTTCAGCTAGATAATGTTAACATACTGTATATATTCTTATTACAATTTTTCCATCTTTTAAAGTGCAATGTAATCTGGGTGTAGATTACATTGCACATGACATTTTGGGGTAATTTATCATGCAGCTAACTGTTTAGTATTGGCATGTTATAAAACATTAGGTTAGGTATAGATTGAGGTTAGACTTTGAGATTGGGTTTGAACCTTTTACACAAAATTAAAAGTTCGTTAGATTAATAGATATACAGTATGTATGAAATTTAACGCAGTTCTTTGTATTGTTCACACCTTTAACTCTCACCTCTATCTTTCATGCTGTAAAAATAGGAGAAACGCATTGCAGCGTCTTAAGACTCTAAAAACCAAACTGAGTAGGCCAGTACTCTGAATGGCAGGTAGACCTGAATGAATGAAAGAATTTCATTTGGCATGAATTTGTTGTTGTGTATGTTTTGTCAAAAAATGTCATAAAACAGGGATGAATACTGCCTTGTTTTGCCGGGGTCAACAGATTGTGACACAAATGTTAGTGAGGCTCTTTTTTTTCGAAAAACACAACTTAAAACAAATAAGGTCAGGTATTAAAAAAAGTCTAAACCCAATGTTTTGTCATGTGACTATCATATCTGAGGTTGATACAGGAGTCTGTAGACGAAGACATTTTGTGAACATCACTCTTGTAGAAATATCCAAATCAAGTGAAAACCTGCTGTAAATACCGTCTTTTTCTTACCATATTAGTGAGGTCGTTCTCACATACGAAGATCTCATCCACAGTCAGTTCAGGCTTGTTGTCATTGATGTCCTGAACTATGATGTTAACTTTCACAAATGACTCCAAACCTACAGAGAACAGACAACAGCATGTGAATAACTGCAGTGTAATGATGGATGTGTGTTGCATTGGCTTATTTCATCATTTGTAGCACTGCCTTAGTCTTAACTATCTCACAGTGTGATGACATAGAAATGGAAATAGACATTTCAGTGAGCTACCTACAGGGATTCTTCAGAGCAAACGTATGCAGGAGGATAAAAAAAATCCTTTCATGTAACTCTTATGATGTAATATAATCTCATTTAACGTGGAGGGAAAATAAATCAACTTGTTAGGACACAGGTGTGCCAACAAGAAAAACTATTACACTTCATTAGTTTTTTTTTTTTTTGGGGTGATCGCTCCATTTGCTTTCTTTTTTTCTTCTTTTTATTGAAACTATTTAAACATTCCACAGAAAATATCACATGTGAAATATATATATAAATCCATCTACATTGCAAGTCTCCAAAACTTTCCACTTAAAAGTTTTTTGTAGTATTTTTGTTTACTTGACTTCTTTGTCTAAGCTCACTTTACACAGCTTGTTTGTCATTGACGTTAATGGGCAGATCTGACAGTGATTACCCATAAAACTGATCATGGTGGTGTATCTCTGCCTTTGATTGAACTGATTAAGGTCAAGTGCCTGAAAAAGGATTTCTATTTGTGAGCTTTTTGTTTGGCAGGTTGTTGTTTTTTGTCACATTAAAGCAGCTTTTACACTTATTTTCCATCACCGATGTTTTAAATATTTGTCTTTTGATAAATGTGGGCCCATTGTACTGAGATTTTGAAACTATCTTTAGTGCAGTACATGTACTATATATCGAGGACCTTGCCAAGCTCAGGGGACCATTGTGTTTCTTAAACATCGTGACAAGCCCCTAAAATAGATGTCTGTATTTCATTCATTGCTGGTTCTAAAAATATATAGTTTGGTTTGCAAGCTGCAAGTGAACAAAGAGACCCACTGATGTGATTTTTCTGCCTACTCTCTCCTTCCCGTGTGGGTCGACCAGGTGTTGAGGCAATATGTTGAATCTATAAAATTCCCTGTTAATGTGTAACATTACCGTTGTTAGAGAAAACATGATTTTAATTCTTTATCTGATGTTCTATTGTTTTAAACAAAAAGTGTGTGTGTGGGGTGTGTGTGTGTGTGTGTGTGTGTGTGTGTGTGTGTGTGTGTGTGTGTGTGTGTGTGTGTGACACGTACCACTTGGCTCCTCTTGTGCTTTTACTTGAAACATGTGGGTGGCCTCCAGCTCTCTGTCTAGCATCCTCAGGGTGGACAGCTGACCTGTGAGCGGGTTGATACTAATAGGACAGTCCTTGTCTAAGATGGAGTACCTAAACAGAACGAGCAAGAGATGGGTGTAACAGCCGCTATGCAGAATTAGTAATTTAGTAGTTAGTTTTTTGGAGGTTTGCACAGCATCGTACCGTATGCTCTTGTTGGCTCTGTCAGGATCTCTGGCTATGACTGTTCCTATGTTGCTCACAATACGTTCTTCAATCACAGTGAAAGTGTAGACGGGTTGGGAGAAGACCGGTGCCTCGTCTACGTCCAGCACCTTGATGTTTACCTGTCAATTTATATTCATTGACAACGGTTGAAAGACATAATTGACTTGTATTTGTGCACATTTGTTTACAGATTTAAATGGAGTAGAATTGCTGGACGGAACTTCTTTGTTTTTGTTTTCAACAATGCATACTTCATATGTTATTCTGGCACTGATCGTAACTGAGATGTACTACTTTGCCTTCTCTCCCGTTTTCACAGAAAAATAATGATCAACTAGGTGATAACATCAACTGGAGGGCGGCTTAGAGTCTACAGATGGCCTGTCTGATATTTACCTTGGCTATGGTGACAGCACTTTTATCGTTGTCAGCGGGAAAACGCAGGTTTTCTCGCACCTGGACAGTGAAAGTGTAGCTGTTCGTTGTCTCGTAGTCCAGAGCCTGTTGGGGATCCCAGAAAGAGTAAAAAAAATAAGCACTTAGGGTTTGATTTAATATTGAGCACATCCTATTATGGGTTCTTCTCCACCTTTAATTGGCTATGATTGGCCAAGAAATGTTGTTCCTGTGGTGACAAAAATGAACGCCCATTGATGCTAAAGCTGGAAATACTTTTCTTTTACTTAAAGGTGCCCTGCCACATAAAACAAAACATATTTTTTGAAATATGTTAGGTCCATATGTGTAATGTTGTGAATGTGAAAATGAACTGCTACCTCCTCTGTCAGCTCTAATTAATGAAAATAAATAATCAAAGAAATCAGGCCAATTACAAAAGCTGGTCATTGAGCTCATTAATATTCATGAGCTCTCCCAGTTGCGCTTGGTAAAGGATGCTGATAGCCAGGCTCTCATTGGCTGGCTGTTAGTCAATCAGAGTCAAGCAGCTTAGCTCTCTGAATATTAATGAGCCTTAATTAAGTCTTCCTGCAGGCTTTCTGTACCACACTAGAATGG
>NC_045749.1:3675422-3691986 GCF_008692095.1 Etheostoma spectabile | reverse complement strand
AACAAGGTAACCAAGGCATTTTTTCCACATAAAAATGTTACAGAGTCCATGGTAGAACTTCAGACATTACCACAAAGTCATAAAATACTTGTGGCAGGACACCTTTAAAATGCAGGTTAAGGTGCTCCGTATTTGGATTCATCCTCAGGTGTATATATTCCCACATGTATTGCTCTTATTTTTAGACTTAGGACGCAATAAAGTGCATTTGCACTTTATTTTTTACATTCTAAAATGCATCCCCTATCTTCATCCTCAGTGCATTCACACTGTCGATGCCAGGTGTAAAAAGGTTCTACATGTCACAGCTCATCGGAAACAACCTTGTTATGCTCATACTTCAGATTTAAGAAATACAGTAAGGTGGCATCTATTTCCTTCATGTTAAACATGTTACCGTGCATGAAAATACCTTATTCCTTTCACTTTTTCACCGTCTGCACAAACTATAGTGTCACGAATACACTTTCATGTCAACAAATATAGCAGCATGCACTGCTTACTGTCACATTTCTGCTTATCATTTATTTCCCCTGTATAAGCAACAGCCTACTGTTCAGTTAAATGTTGTTTCTAGCGGACTGTTTTATCTGTGGATGGGACACCACAGGTAGGCAGGAATATTGTGTTAACTGGATTATTCATGGTAACAGGGATACTCAGCAGCAGGATATCAAAGGCATGTGTAAACAGCTTAACACAATAAGACCTTAACCGTAGTGTGGCCGATAGCTGGCTTATAAAGTACGTGTAAACACAGCTCTGTGAGACAGATGAGAAGGGCTACAGAGCTGAGGGGCGAGTTAAGCAGAGAGAAGACCTTGGTGCAATTTGATTCCAGTGTCGTTACAAGCTATAACAGAGCTTGTTTCATTAGAATACATTTTTACAGCTCTATGATGTCCTTAATACTTTATCTGAACAGCAGAATCCAGTGAAGTAAACCTGCAAGAATTCCTGCCCACATAAATAGCTCTCCTAACCAGAAAGAGGGCAGCACTTTAGGGTTTGAAGTCTGTGGTATACAGCATTATCGTGCAAAAATATAAATATGTTTTTACGTAATTGGTAGCTGTGTGTAGGGAGTCATAACCAATAATGTCAATACGTGCATATTTGAAGTCATAGCACTGTGGCCTTGATCCTTATGCTCAGTTCTCCGATGTTTATGATGTTGGTGATGCAGACATGTAAATCTGTTTTTGTGCTATTCTGGGCTGGGCCATTAAATTGGGAGTATTAAACACCATCTACTGTAAACCACTTCCATTTAATTTCAGATTAACCATAAAAATGAGTTACCAACATGTTATTTTTAAGGGACATTTAACTCCTGCAGGTACTTTGCAGATGCCCAGGGTATGAAGAGAAGTTGTGGACTAGCTCAGCAAAAAAAGTTGAAATAGATTACAATTTTTTGTATGATGCTAATCTATAATTACTGACCTGAGTCTGTAACTGCTAGAACACTTAAAATCAAAGTGTTGTAAAAACTAGTTGGCCAAAAGCACACACAAAGCAACTTCAAGAGGTAGTAGTATGACTGCAAACATGACCAACTACTAACTAAAAAAAAAAGAAAGTCCCCAAACCAGCTAGAAATTATAGACACAAATGTTGTGTATTGATTCCTACATGCCAATGATCAATCACATGCAATGTACTAGCAAAATACTATCAAATAATATCAGACTAAAATGGAAAAAAAGAACTTAATCACAAATTGCACATGGCAAACAATGCAAAAAAATCCACTGGATTTACCAAAAACAAGGAATATAAGCTGGTTTACATAATATCATACTCACTTGCTACACATGCTACATGAGCCTCCTACCTGTTTGAGCATGAGGTTTCCATCCTTGTTTGGGCTGAGTTCAATGTTAAAAATGTTGGTGTTTCCATTTAGAATGTTGAAGATTGGCTCTTTGTTCTGAATCTGATCTCTATCTTCCAACTCCAGAGTGCCTATCTTCTCATTCAACTTGAGATCCTCTGGAACGTGCAGTTCATATGTCTCTGCAGGCAGAAAGCAGACATTGCTATGAATATAACAGTTACAGTAAATCTGATCATATAAATAACCCTGATTTGAAAAGAGCAAGAACAAAGTTTTCACAAGAGCAACTGATTAGAATCTTCTCTTTTAAAATATTCCCTACTTCGGGTGAAAGAAGCCATGTTGTCATTGGTGTCGGTGATGGTGATGGTGACAGAGGTGGTGGCCGTGCTGCCAGTGGCCATTCCTCTCATGTCCTGAGCTTGAACCACCACCACATACTGATTCTTGGTTTCCCGGTCCAGAGTGTTTGTCTTGCAGCTGATCACACCTGCAGAGAGACGGCAAGAGAGAGAGACATAAAGGGTGTCATCTTTGAGGTCAGCTCTGACTCATGTTCAAGTAAAAATAGCTTGTACATCTGCACCTCCCCTTCATTGACTTGTTAAGGAAGAAAAAGACAATGATGCACGAAAACAATCACATTGGACGTCAGTGAAGCGGACCTACCTGTGATGCTGTCGATTTCAAATGTTGTCCGGTCTACATAATGGACCAAAGAGTATCTGAGCTCTCCATTAGCAGTGGTAGGGTCATCAGCATCGGTTGCTCTCACCTCAACCACTTTAGTTCCTAGATGAAGAACACAAATGTATCATTAATAAATCATTTAGCTGTTTTGCAAAAATGTCCAACACAAATGTTCTTGTACTGAGCATCATTGCTGTTGAATTGATTAATACATTATGATTAAGTGCTAAGGTTGTGTTATGTAAGTCACCAATGTGCCTTTTAGCATAGAAGGTTGAGCTAATGATTGTGACAGGTGTTGACATTATGTTTAATTATTTTCCCCAGACCTTTCACAGTCCAGTCTATTTTCAATCTAAACTATCACTGGATGGTGAATGTCAAATATATACTTGCTGCAATAGAAATATTGTCCTGCTGAAACTTGCTTCATTTATGGTCTAGGGACATAATCTGCATAATATTGGAATGGTTGGAATACAATTATGTTGTTTCCTGTCTCCTGAAGAATTACGTTTCCATAGTTTAAACTGCATTTTCAGCTACATTTCAAAGGAAACACATTTTCTCTTGAATTAGACCTCCTTGTACCAGTGACAAGCGTACGTTGTGAAGCTGTAAGGTGTGGTTAACGTGGCAGAACAATTTGGTTAGGTTTTGGAAAAGATCATGTTTTAATAAGTGCATTTTTTTACGTACGTCCCATGTTTGTTTGACCCATCCATCCACCCTGATTTCCTCCCTACACAGACTATGAATGCAGACTTTCAACAGTATTTGTGATAAATCAAAACCAAATATTAATAAAAAAGAAATACATTTTCCTTGAAAGAGACAGGGCTGTGGGCCCATAAAGCAGATTTAAAGCATCATAATATAGAGCCCAAATAAACCTCATGTGACTCTCATCTCCCTATTCTATCACACGTTGAAAAATAAAAACTGTGATACATTTTTTAACCTGCTTTCACCTGCTGATGATCGTTTTTGACGGTAGCTCTACTCACCTATGGTGGACCTTTCCATAATGGATCCATTATATGTTTTGGGGAAAACTGGGGTGTTGTCATTGATATCCGTCACCTGGACAACAAAGTCTCCAGAATCCTCTATCAACTTGTTGTTCCCATCATACATCCTGGCGGTCAAATGGTATTCGTTCTTCTCCTCTCTGTCCAGAGTTCTGTTGACAAACAGGTCTCCTTTGTGATCCACAATGAAGATGGTGTTTGCTCCTTCACCTTCTATTTTAAAGTTCTTCACCCCTGCCGTCTGGCTTGACTTAAGCTGTGAAAGAAAAAATAAATAATAAAGTTGACTGTTTCGTAGTTGTCAGCATTAGTTTTTCCCCAACTGGAGTGAGGACTCAAATCAACAACCTTCAAGCAAATTATCTTCAAATAAACTGAGTATTCTAGCAAAATCACTCAGATATTCATCAAAGTGCTGGTTTTGCAACAAGTAAATGCCCCAGATTCTTGGTATGCTACAGCATTAAAACTGAATGGATGTGACAGAAATACACATTTGCCATGACAAGTAGATTACTGAACGTTTAAAGCCTAAACTGTAGAGCTTAGCCCAGACAGGAAGTAGACCAGAAACATGATCAGGATTCTTGTTTTAGCTCTGAGGTACCTGTCCTATCTTGTAGGCGATGGGTACTGGTTGCTCCTCTACCACGTAGAGAGAGTTCCAGATCCACTCTCTCTTCTGCCTGAACAGGACAGGATGGGACTCCTTTTTTACAATCTCAACAGGGCCTCGCTGCTCTGCTTCCACCGCTGGTAGGCCAGAATCTTCAGCGAGAGAGATGGAAAAGACCAGGATGGCCACAAGCCCCATAGTCCACAGCTGGAGCCAAGCCATCATCTAGGACAGAAAGGGATAGGGACAAGAGGAGGGAGGGATGAGGGGAAAAGAGGGAGTAGAGAGGCATACAGTAATGAATAGGAGTGATGTGAGGATGCGGAGAGGAATATGGAGGCAGAGGAAATGTGAGAGGAGAGAAGGAGCAAAAACGAAGAGAGAGGAGATTGCATTTAAACCACTTATCAGCTGTGGACAGACCCCTTCACTGTGCCAGGGTGAGACTCAGATTGAAGGCCAAGGACTCGCTGTCCCCTTACAGTTCGCCGCTGAGCCCGAGGTCTAGCTATCATTTAAGACCAGGGCTCTTAAACCTTTTCAGCTTGGGACCCAAATGAAACATTTAGCCTCTCATCATGGGACCTGGGCTGAGGACTATCACTAATGTGGTCGTATGGGGATCTATTAAACATAGGCTTGTGACCCATTTTAGGTCCTGACCTACTGGTCTAGCATGAGAGAGAGACAGAAAAAGAAAGAGACAGACAGACAGACAGACAGACGGAGCTGATATTAAAACCACTTAGGATGTCTGTCTTTATCACCCATTAGAAAGGCCATTTTCCATAAAGGGAGTTTGACATTTTAAATTTTTGATGGGTTTTTCTTTTCTCCTTTAATACAGCACAAATCCATCAAATTGTGGGGGAAAGAAAGAGTTGGAGTACATTCATTTTCAGTCAAATACGAGTGTGTTACAAGTCAGACAATAGTTCAGCAAAAAACTTTGAATCTGGTTTGCCATGGGGTAATGCAAAGTCATCTGGTTACAGATTGCACTGCGTTGGCCAAAACGAAAGAGCAACAACACATTCCTGGTACTTCATTACACAAAGTCCCGATTGTACTGTTTGCCTTGAGATCATCGAGAAGGAATTTAGTTGTAAAGTCCTCATCGTACTATAAACCGTGTTTATAGTACGAGTGTTTTGGCATCAAATAATCCTTCAAACTCATGGATTTATGACTTGGATTTAAAGTGTATTTTGTCTCTTTCCCCTACACAGACCGTTTTTTTTTTTAAGGCTATTTCTGGTCTGAATGGCGTGTGGAGAAATAAAGAAACAAGACCAACAGTCTACAGCCATTTTAACATCTCTGTGAAGCTATCAAGAAATCCAAACTGTTACAGAGATGAACCAAAGTATTGGACAAATTTGAATTTTGAACAAAGAGCAAAATATATATAGCAATCCATCCAACTGTTGCAGAGACAAACACTCCAAATCACAAATTTCAACGTGCTGGTGGCGCTATAGGAAAAGTCAGAGGATCACCAAAGTCATTAGGTTTCATCCTCTGGAGAACACAATGTATGTACGTACAAACTTTCATGGCAATCCACCTCATACTTGTTAAGATATTTCAATCTAGACAGACGTGGTCAACCCACTGACCAACATCAAAATAAAAGTGATGTCATAACAGAAATTTACCAAACTGTATTTGTTCACATAATCTTGGAACCCAACAATGACAAGCAAAATATACTGTATGTTTCAAACCAAGTTGAGTCCAGCTAATAATAAAGCTGAAAATTGGTGGAATCACCTTTAGAATCCAAACCAAACTAGCAACTCATCTGATGTATGCCTTTTGACTGATGACCAGTAAGATGTTACTCTGGCTTGCATCACTTGTTCCTGCCTGCAAGTCGTTTTAGCGCTATTTAATCCAAATAAAAATGTATAGGGCACAGAAACACCATCGGTCTAGTAAACTTTAGCTGTTCCTCTCATTCTTGCTTACGATCTCAACCTCTCTGTCTGCCTCTCTGTCTCCCCATGGTCCCTTCCTCCCACCACTAGGCTCTATCTAGTAAAGCAGAAATGCCAGGGAAATAATCTTCAAAACAGTTTAGTCTATATGTGCTCTGCACTCCAGTAGATATCTCAGCGCAGCCCTGTGCCATCCCAATAGACAGATTAGTGCATCTTATTGTCTTCCAGCCATTAGCAGCATGGAGGGAGATTATGATGAGGGGATTATATCGGCACAAAGTCTTCTCCCTCTAATGGCCTAATCTCGCATTCTGCTGACCTCCGCTGACCTCTTCACACGGCTCCCCACAAATCAGCTCAGACAAAGACTCAACAGTGTTTTTTGGACTTTAGTTCACATCCTTTTGTTTGGGTTTTATTTTTCCTCTTGTGTTTTTCTTTGTTTAGTTTCCTTTCAGGACTAAATTAATTAAACAGAAGTGCATCGTCTTTTAATGCAATTTAAAGTGGACTGAATAGAAGTGTGCATGTATGTATATTGCCAATAAGCAGCTACTAAATCTAAAGTATTTAGCCTTTTAATTCCATTAACATGTCCACTTAACACTTCTTCTTGCTTAATAACTTAAAAAGAACTGATCTTTTTCTATCTTTTATGTTGTAACAATTTAGAGTGTCAATATTTTAAAGCAATTCTTTTGGCATTCACCTAATTATCTCAACAAATTGATCCCATTTATCAGTTCGCTCTGTGCTCCTAATAAGTTAATGCTTGTCTTACATCTTGCCGTCCCATCTATCTTTTCTACTATCATACAAAACACTTCAGAAACACCAGCTTGAACCTAAAATACTAATTAAAACTGTAGCGTCAGAAGGGACTTTGGTGTCTTAGGTGAAGTCTTATTTAACCATTTTGGATGGGAAAATCTGAGGAAGATCTGAGGAGTGTAAACAGGAGTGTGTGTTTGTGTGTTTGTGTGTTTGTGTGTTTGTGTGTGTGTGTGTGTGTGTGTGTGTGTGTGTGTGTGTGTGTGTGTGTGTGTGTGTGTTCCTATTTGTGACATGACTCTGAGAACAAGGGCCTGCCAAGTGATTTTGTTCCCATTCTCTGTGCGTCCCCAGTGCTCCGGCAACCTTGGTACTTGTCTATGTCCAACCAACTTGTCAGATACTGTTGCTTGGTTAGTGGCGTCCAATAGAGATGCAAAAAACACCCTTTAACATCTGGATGGGATGCTCGGGGCATTGCAGTAGCTCCACTGCTGCACTGTAATATGATATTGTATTAAGAGTGACCCTAACCCATTATCTAACCCTAACCCATTGTGTAAACCCACCCACAATCTTTTCCTAAACCTAACTGTCCCGTTCCTGTGCCGCATATCAGTTAAATCAGTCCCATCCCAGAATGTGAAAAAGTGCCGCCAAGAGTCCCGACCAAGGGAGAATTGGTTGAAAGCTACACTGCTTCTGACCAAGATGCTAAAGGAGACTTTTTGCCTCAGTAACAAACGCCAAAGGCATCTGACCAGGAAACGCTTTTTGATGGAGTGAGAATGTGTTGCTGAGTCGCCTCCACCATCAACCACCATTGATGGAAAAAGGAAAAAGTCTTAACCATCACACCTAAAACACATCACTAAAACTGTAGCGGCATAAGGGACTTTGGTGTCTTAGGTGAAGTCTTATTTAACCATTTTTTAAGGGAAAATCTGAGGAAGATCTGAGGAGTGTATTAACAAACAGGACTGTGTGTGTGTCAAAAGCAGTTTTTTTTCCTTTGTAACTTATATAAATAAAATATTACATTTCACTTAATCAAAACTGATAAATCATTTTCTTGGAAAGCTCAGTTTATGGTCTTTAATCTGCATTAATACATCCTCAAAGGAAAATATCTTTCATGAACATATCTTCTGTTTGTGTTGCTTTTGATTAGTGTAGTTTGCTCAAGTTCCGTCGAGTTCAATTTAGCTCTCACGCTGCTTTAAGTTTTGTTCGGTTGGGTTCAATGCATACATGTTTTCAAAAACATTTAACATTTGATTTTTAATTAAACTTTTCACTTAATCTTGACACACTTCACAGTGAGACATGGCTTCTGTTAAAGACCAAGCATGTTTCCTGACTGTGTCCTGCAGTCTCTTAGACTTATCTCTTAGCTATTACATAGCGCCACACCGTATCCTTCCTCTTAACATGTTCTGGACAAACTAAGCAATCACACCATGCACGGCACATGTATGTTGTCACGCAGCCTCCACAAACATGAGAACAAGAGTCCTGAAATGACTCTCAGGGAATAGAAAATCAAACAAGCAGAGTATGTTACTTACCGTATAACAAAACACTGAATAATGTAAGAATGCAAACTGTGGATAAATACTACGTTTACTGTAACAACTGAAGCTTGTTTAACTGACTAAACTTGAGCGTGAAGAACTTTTTATGTCTTCAAATATAAACGTTATGTGTCAAAGATATGATTTAGTCAAATAGATTTTTTTTTGAATTGGTTAACCCACATTGAGACCCATTTTGGTGTATTTATGCTTGCTTGCTTTAAAGGTTGTGGCAAGAGTTAACCATAAGAATAACAAAGGATGAGAGGTTTATCAAACTCATTTATGCATCAGTTGTTGATTTGATCAGAACTTTACAATGAATTATTGAGAGAGTTTTGCTGTCTGTTTGTCTTTAGCTGTACTGCTGCTCATGTTGTTGGTTGTTGACTAAATCCAATGGGATGTTTAAACTATAATTAGATAAAACTCAACTAAACTGTATGGATTTTACATAACGCCACTGGACACTGAAAATTTGAGATTGTATCGACAACATAATGTTAACAAAAATAACATTCCCAAATCAGAACTTTTAGGTTGCTATATGATTAATTGTATTGGATGCGAGCTGTCCTGCGATACTATAGGAAAAAACTGCAAAGAACACTTGCTTGACTTAAAACCCAACTACTGTACTCGTGTATTCTACTCGTCATCACACACACACACACACACACACACACACACACACACACACACACACACACACACACACACACACACATACACACACAAACAAACATAATTATTTCTGTGATGACAAATCCATTGGGGGTATTTTTCCTAAAAAGGATCTTTTTTTTTACTGCATTTCAGAGGGGGGTGTATTACTCCTTCCCTTTTTATCAGCAACAGGAAGTATAAACACAATGCCTTCTGGGAAATGCTGTAGGGTCTTGTATGGAGGGTCATCATTAGTGAGTGGACACACCCTTCCTGGTATTCATCTGCTGCTGCTGACTGCATGTCTGTCTTTCTCTCTCTTGGGTCTGCTGTCTCACTTGGTTTCTGTCTGTGTCACACTTCTCATTCATGGTGTGAGCTTCTCTGCGTCTCTGCCTCTCGCTGTGTCACACTTCTGTCTTCCTTCCACTTGTTCTTTCTTGCCCATTCTTACAATCATTTCCTTCCTCTTAAATGTCTCCTCTTCTCTCCAGTTGAATCTCTTAAGGTAAAACCTACATCTTGTTTTTCACACAGTCAATTTCTGTGTCCTGTCTATCATTCCACCTTTTTCTTTTTCTTCCTCACCTTTTTTTCTCACCCGTTACTCTTTTTACCTCACCTTAAAAGCAGATTTGGCACCTTAGAAGATGGTGTAGAGGACAAACACACCAATTTAGCAACTTTTTAGTTGCAATTAAAACTCCAGTTCACTTTCAAATCCCTCACTGTTACTAAAGCAGTAGATTGGTACAGGCTGGAATATGAGCATATACACAAAGTTTTGATTTTTGTTCATACACTTGTTTGTACCTGATTATGACTTTGTGTCATAATCTATGTATGTTGTTAGTTGTAAATAATGATAACCACCTTTTTAAGTTTCCTCTCAACTGCGAGTGCCATGCATGCAAATCTCACTTCAGGATTAAACAAAGTTATTTATGGCATCGTTTATCAAAGGTATCTTTCTGAGGTATGAAGAATAAATAACAACCAGGAATATCTGTAATTACATCTGTACATTGCCCACAGGCAAGGGAGTGTGCGTGAGATTGACTAGCAGAAAGAAGGAGCAGAAACAGACAGACGCAGAGATACAGTTGTCATTCTCTGGGATGTTTTGTGACTGGTAGACAGGTCTGACCTAGTTTCACTCAACCAAAGGCTAAAGCATGGAAACGAGTCAACAAGACTTCATAATCCTGGGGGTTGCTGAGGGGTTGTTGAAGTTCATGCAAAGAAATACAATTCAGCTCTGTCCTCAATGATGAAATCTGAGCAGGGACAAGGGACGTATGTGTCTTTTGTTCATCTGTGATTGTCTTGGACACTGATGAGTGGCACCTATAAACTTGACTAACAGACAGGATATTCTCTTTACTGCTCCAGTACAACTTTCACAGAAAGTAAGACATCCAAGGTATTTCTTTATTCTCTTAAATGATTTAAATATGTGACATTCAAATATAGGTGGCACCTCTGCCCAGTGGGTCACATTATCTTCTGACATTCCCTAATCCGAACCCCAACCAGTGGCAATAGCCGACTCCAAAGCAATAAGAGTTTGAGTTTACAAGAAGAGCCTGCAGACCTGCTGCGTCTGTCTTAAATTGTTCTGGTGTTGTGCACAAATCAAGTTTTGAAAACAACAAGTCAGTAAGAGTTTTTTAGGCAAAACTATAGATTGGGGTCCTCATTGTCATATTTTTGTGTGTTCTGTTTCCTGTTTTATTTTGAAGTCCCTTTTTTCCCCAAGTCTTATCTGGTTTTACTTCCTGTCCTGTGTTTTCCCTCCTTTTTTGATTGTTCTGCCCAGCCCTAATGTGTTTCACCTGTTTCCCCAGCCGTGCCACCTGTCCCTTGTTTCCTCATTACCATGCATATTTAGTCTCTGTGTTTCCTTTGGGTCTTGTGTTTTCATTTTGTTCTGTGTGCTGCATGTGTTGCTGTTCTAGGGTGGCAGGTATTGCTTTTTGAGTGGTGTACTGTGTGTGCCTGGTCATTCCTGGCTTCCTGGCCTGCATGATTTTTGGACTTATTGTTTGTATGTTTTTGTTTGTTTTTTCCCTGCTATCCTCTTGTTTTTTTTGTCTTTGTTTAAATAAACATCAAACTCTGCATTTGGGGTAAAGCCTCATCTAGCTGTGCAACAAGCATGAATTGATTGATGCATCTGTAATTTTATGTCGACTTACAGAAATACCAACTCTTAAATGGACATATCTTTAATTGAAATAGAAAATGGGTTCCAAGTGTCTTGAAAATGCTGTTGATGAGAAACATAAATCACTCGCTACTGATTGACTGGAGTACAATGACTGGATTGCCATGAAGTTTGTTAAGGCTACTCATGGTCCCCAGAGGATGAATCCTGTTGACTTTGATCACATTACCTTTTATCTAGAACCACCCTTACATGGAAATTTGTACTATGCACACAAGAGCCTGCTGCATAATGGAACAGGCTGACTGCCATGACATTTGCTTATACTCCCCAGTTGAAGAACCTATTCTATAGAGCCTTCCTGGGGTCAAATTGGACGTATTTTGGCCTGCAGCTACAGTAGTAGGGCTCAACATGAAAATGATTTCTTTCGAGCGTATCAGCCTGTATGAGCACTAAAGGAACTCCAGTCTAAAAGTTGTTCCATACTGTAGAAATCTGAATCAAAATTATGTCTTTGACACACATGGCTTACTGCCACCATAAAATCAGGAGTGTATTTGTGAGTATGTAGCACAGGAAGTGATTTCACAGCCTCAAATCTGTGATTTTCAATTGCTAAATACTGTAGTGTGTTTGAGATTAAAACAGGTTTAATCACAGAGCAGCCTCTAACAATCTGTCTGCCAGTAAGTCCCACCAGGAAACACTACCACACACACACACACACGTACACACACATGGTGTCCTGACACTGTCATGTCACAGAATATATTCATGCTCTGATTGGTGTCAAAGCGCCTTCTAGTTAATTCTATTTTCTTTCACTATCAGACAAATCAGATGTTATTACAGCGAGCTTGTTATGAATGATGTGGGCCAGCTTTAAAACTGACAGTAATGACCAACAATCATCTGAAAATAATTTAGAGCCTAGCGTGTTATCCACATTGGTTTTGGCTCAGATGTCAGCCCCTGTCTCCGCTGAAGGTGAAATTTCCAACTATGGCACCTTCTAGAAGTGAAAATGTCAAAGGAGCCCAACCACAAGTTCCTGTCTAAACTGCACATACTGAACCTACCCAAAATATAACACTTAATTCATGTTCTTAAAAATTGTTACATTTGAAGCCGATTGTTTTGTTACAGCGTCCATCTTAAACCATCCCATCACAACTGCAAGTGGTGAAAAAGTTTTAAAATCTGTCCAATCAGGACAGTTTTCCGCATTTGAAAGCCTCACATTCTCTATATTGAACTGAGCTGGAGCTATGAAGTAATCAGGCAACCCTTTAAGTACATTAATTTCCCTATACATTTTAGTATGTTTAGTATACTAATTGTATGCAATTTTCCTATTACTGTAACATGTTTTGACGCATTTTTATCTTGTTGAATGTGCTGTTATCTGTAATGTCCGATGTCAGACATTTTTGGGATTGTATGTCCATATTGAAAAATAAAATTAAAAAGTCTTAAAAATAAGATTAAAGATGAAATGTGGTTTTATTATGTACAAGCAGAATACAGGTCAGCCAAAGAAAATAAAACCGTAACTGGGTCTTTCAGTTGTAATCAGCGACTTCAGCTGAGCTAACATCGCCACAGCTGGACAGCTTGTCAACCACTCTGACATTTATCTGAATGAATGGCTCTAATCATGAATTGTGTGTGTGTGTGTGTGTGTGTGTGTGTGTGTGTGTGTGTGTGTGTGTGTGAGCGCGGGCGGGTGGGTGGGTGAAGTCTCCCAGATGGCACCCAAAGGATTTTCACTGATAGTTCCCCCTCCAGGAATTAGACCACTGGGTTTAGTTGCATCAACGGCTTTCGACCTAACAACCAAATCAAATCACCTCTGTCCCTCTGGGCCATGGATCCAGATCCACAAAGAAAAAACATCACTACTGAGGAGCTTTTCTCTCACACACACACAGGGTAGACAAAATAACAGAAACAGTTCACCTTGTGTTGGAATCCAGGACAACTACACCAACTACAGCATCAGAATTAGCTTCTCAATCAGCGTCTCAACAAAAATAAGTGCTTTTAATGAGAGTCCCTGTTATTTTGTCCATCCCTTCAAGTAGTGTTTGGCATAAACTGTTGAAGGGTGATATATTACACAAGATGTACTGCAAGAAAAGCTACAGCTGACAAATGACATCCCTCAACTGACAAGAGCTTTGCAGCTTTGGGAATATTAAATGGTGTCATTATTACTTTATAGCCACACCAACTTGACATCAAGTTGAAGTTGAAGTTTTTCTACAGTAAAACTCCTTGAAATTAATAGCTGAAGACCTCCAAGTGGATTTAGTTTTCTTTGAAAAAAGAAATCCTGCTCTTTCCACAGATCATCCTGTATCGCCTTAATGGTCACAGCTGTCTGTCTTCAGGTATGAGAGTCCAGCCTCTGGGGGGAACAGCGCTCAATTACAGCATTCAAATCCACACCAAGCTGTCCGAGATCATAGGCATAGCACATGTGAACGATGACAGTGGCTGACAGCCTGTCCTTTTAAAAGGGTTATAACCATCATATCAAGTTATTTCGGTACCTTCTTTTCAACAGTTTGACCAAAATTTGTGAGCGTTTCACCCTGGGGTGACTGGGAAAGTAGCCCGGAGCGTTTTTCAAAGGATCTGGGTTACATTTTTGGGCAACCAAAGAAAATCAGAAAGAAATGTAATTCACACCCCCGTTTGCTGAACAGGAAAGCTCTGGATGCATCTATCTGTTCATTTGTATCGTCTTTAGTTTAGCACATTTCTCACATACAGTACTTGGTTATCTAAGGTACATGCACACACACATAAGACACCTGTGTAATCAATATTTCCTTTTCAGTTTTGATCAACCCGAGATATTAAAAAAAAGCCTTACCACACAGACTGAAGGTCCAAGCCAAGAACTGTTGATCAGACCTTTACGTTGGTACAAAATGAAGCTCAAATCCTTCAGTGTGCTTTCTTCTTCAAGAGGGGTTATACTTTATTAATGTGGCAGGTTGTTGTAGAAAATAGTGGCTGGTAGGTGGTCGTATTCTCAACAGGGAGTAAAACCACCTTCACTACGTCTTTTCCTCGCTCTCTTCTCTCCGTCTTCTGGTTTTGTTGATGTTGAAAGAGAGCAGCAGGTGTTGTTGTACAGGCAGGGATTTCTCTCTCTGCTAGATTTTCACCAGATTTCTGTACAAATCCTTGTCTGGACTGTGGACCAGATAATAAGATGAGTCTGTGATGAAGTATGGGTGGATTCCTCTTAAATGATAATGAATTCCAGAGTTGGATTTCCAAAGACTAACATTATTGGACCAACAAATTTAGGGGGAAAAAACACAGTTCACAAGGTTTTCTGCAGGAGTCCAACAGGTTTTGAAGCACTCTTGCTCTTTTTTTTTTTTCTCCTCCCGCCTCTGATGTGGTTTTCTCATCCAGCGGCCAAAAGTGTTGAACCACAGCTGTCCGACCACAGTCCCCTCTCATACAGGTCACTGCCCACTTCCTCTTCCTGTTATTGTGGTCAGTCTTCTTTGCTGGTGCTCCCTGCTTCTGCTCCTTTTCCTGTCCTGGAGGGGGAAACAGTGAGAGAGAGAGATGTATGGAGAAGAATGGGAGTGTTGGAAAGACAGGGAAAAAAAGAGAGAAGCAGAGAGGGAGCGCATATGTCAAAACAGCTCAAAGACGCTCGCAGAGGCACAGAAAGCTGCCGGCTCATGTTCATGAAGCAGATGGAGTGAGAGAGTGCGAGAGAGAAAGAAGGGAGGGAGAATAAGGTGGGAGAGGCGTTACTTCTCAGTCTTTCTCAGAAAGAGAGAGAGAGAGACGGAGAGTGGGGGAGAGAATTATTATTCATGTGTGTGAGATAAGGATTAAGTTAAACAGGTTATTGGGGATAATCCTTCGAGATTTCCCCACATGAGGCTAGTAAATATTTCACGGGGCTGACTTCGGCGGGTGAGTGTGTGTGTGTTAGTGTATCTGACAGAGAGATCTTGTCTAAGCCGGTTAATGAGATGAGTCGGACGCCCCGCCACACACACACACACACACACAATCGCCATCTAACTCACCCCCCTCATCTTCTCTTCAGGGGGGAGTTGGTCGTCAGTAATTTGGTGGATTGGACAGGAAAGCCGGCTGTGTGTTTTTACATTAAACCTCTCCCGTGGCAACAGCAGTCCTGTCTTTCTTTTTCACTTCCATCCCGCTCTTTCTCACTCTCTCTGTTTGCTCGCTCTCTTGTTATTTGCAATTATAGTTCCACTCTAAATACAATATTTTCATTACAGCTGGGAGCAGTAATGTCGAACATCAACATCACAAAAATCAACATTTGCTCTGAATCCTCTTCCTTTGTTTCAGTAGCTGTTCATGTAAAGTATCTCTCTAATACTAAATGTAATTTTTTCTTTTCAACGTTTTACATGCTGAAGGACAAAATGTTTGTCACAAAACTGTTACAAATGTCCTTTTATGAAACAGTTTTAGCCACTAATGCTTTGTTTCCACTGTACATAGTGAAGCGAGTGAAGTTAGATTTGAAGTTCATCCTCCACCAAACAGAGGAATGTCTGTACTTCACCAATCATAAACTGCGTACACTTCGAGCTGCCACCTTTTTCAATCTGGGGCAAGTAAAGGATAAAACTGCAGTCGCTGTTGACGGAAACTTGGCTATTTAAAATTGGTGGGTTTATGCAGGGTGTCCCATGTCACACTAATTACATGGACCTGACTGCCCAATCAGAGCAGGTAACTCCACCTTCTAGTATCAGCTTAGCACACTTGAAAGCTGGACCACGATGGTACCAAAAAGATACCAGGTACAATCCCCAACTTAAACCAAAAAAGATTAAAAGAAATAAATAGTGACTAGTGGAATGTAATGGGACATGACAAGCATTGTACAGTGTCAAAGTCACATGCTTTGTTTACCCACCTTCAAACTCATGGACCTTTCAGTAAAACCATTCTTCTTGGGTTGTATTCTATCATCTCATGGTACCCGAAGCAACACACCGTCACTGTATCGTCTGAGCATCTGCTTGCAAAGTTACAGCAACATTCTGACTCTTTCCCTTGTGTTTGCAGTTGCTTTCTGTGTTAGTTTTTTTTCAAATACAATTTGGATAATTTGTAGAATCCCTCTTTCTTTTTGTTTTCCCCGTGAACTACAGTTTTCTAAGTGTCTTGTTTTTAAAAATAAGAACGATCTATAATCTAATTTCTAATTTCACTGTGTGTGTGTGTGTGTGTGTGTGTG
>NC_045749.1:3663254-3675412 GCF_008692095.1 Etheostoma spectabile | reverse complement strand
TGTGTGTGTGTGTGTGTGTGTGTGTGATTTCTAAAAACAAGAAGCTTTATCTTCTGTGGATCACACATATCTGTAACTGTCAATAAAGACGGATAATGGCCTATGTACTGTGTGTAGAGAAAGGAACAAGAGAAGAAATAACAAACAGAGTTTGTCCTCATGCCGGCTGTCAGTTTTCTTTTGACGTGTACACGAGTGACGGTTGTCCCACAAGAAAGCAAACAAAACGTCACAAAAATGATGGAAACTTTCTTGTTTTACACATCTCTTTTCCTCTCCTCCTCTGTGTCTCCATGTCATTCTGTCTTTTCAAAAATCCTCATGCTCTTGGCCTACTTTCCTAGAGAAAAAAACACTTTGGCACTAAAAAATTGCATCCTCGCTCAGCTCATGACATGTAAGGAAAATGGTGATATTCCACACTGGTGGTTTAACTGGAAGAAGACCGCTGGGAGTCAAACATCAAGGACTAGAGGACTGAAAGAGAGAGAGAGAGAGAGAGAGGGAGAAAAAAAAATGTCAGCCATGCCAGATCTTTTTTAACTGTGCTATATCTGCCTAAAGAGGCCGCTTTCATCATTAACACCTGAAGTGATTTTTTATTTTTTATTTTACGAACATATTCAGACAGTTGACAAAAACAAACTTGGAACACCCAAATCACCACAGCAAGCACTGCTACAGAGGTGGGTGATGTTGGGTTGAGCACTGTTTACATTGCTCTGAAAACCCACATATCAAAGTGATTGATTGACGGAGCAATTTTTTATACAATAATATATTCTTTAATAATATATCCTTACCCACAAGCTTATTTTGTCTATACGTAAGGTAGTTTCTGATTTTAAAGGGCCACCCAAAAAACAGTTTTAAAAGTTGTGACGGCCCAGTGCCTGTTGCCTTGTGCCTGTGTACTGTTGTTTTTCTTGTGTACTTGCAGCTCTGTGGCTGAGGTGCTAACTGCGTAACTGGGAGCACCTCCCAGTCTGCTTAACACCACCTGCCCAATCCAGCACCAGTATGAGCTCACCTTTGTTTGGTTATTTCCTTTGCTAGACACTGACAACATGCACCACACATTGTTTATTGTAGCCATACACACTCATATATCTCTGATCTTGACTTTAACACCTCATTGTCTTCATGTTTGCACTTTCATCTAATAAATAACAGTTTGCTAATATTAAGTTTGTTGTGCATCCCCCTCTTTTGCTGTGAGCCGGTCATAACATGTTGGAATCCCGGACGAGCCCTCAACATGTCATGACCGGCACACTGGGCACAATAAAAGAGGGAGATTAACAGCAAACTTAATATTAACAAACTGCACCCCAGTCACAGACCTGCAAGTGCACAAGAAAGACCACAGTACACAGGCACAAGGCAACAGGCTCTGGGCCGTCGCACAAGTAGTATTATTGATGTCTGCAAGATGTAACAAAGCATTAACCGTAATTGAAACCCCTTTAGAACTGGCAGGAAATTGTAGTTACTTCTACCTAGTGCAGCTATGCATGGGCTCCAAAGCATCTCCGTTAATTGGTTAGACTGGTTTAAAAAGCAGCACCAACACAGTGCTGAATTGACTTTCATTAGGCGAGTTACTTTTTGGAGGTTGGAAACAAACGGTTGCCTGTTGTCCTTAGGTCTTAAAGGCCAGCATTATGTTTCATCCCCTTTACCCTTGGGTCACAACATGCTACCTTTAATTGCAACAATTAGAATTCCGCACACTGTTATCTGCAAGCACCAGAAAGCACATAGACCTACTTGTGTAATCAAGAAGAGCAACAGACTGCAGTTGGGAAATCTGACCTTCTGTCCATACAGTGCATTGGTATTAGGGATGCACTGAATCCAGATTTTTTTGGGTTTTGCTGAATTCTGAATCCACTTGTTAAAATTCTGCCAAATCTGAATACCGAATCCCACTCCCATCCTCAGTCCATTAACACAGTAAACCCATTAATGAAGTAAACACGTGTGGTTAACACAGGTTTTTAGCTGTGACTGTCCTTTCTTTGCCGTACCTGCTGTTGCAGCATGTTGGCTGCTGTCTGTAGAGTCCTTTATGCACAACTCATATTCTTTTGGATGTTTGATACGCAAATGTTTTAACAGCGGCAATGTTGTGAGAGATATAGCCTAGGCCTAATGATTAGCATTGGCAACGTAATTATTCATCTAATATCGTTGTTGCGTTGTCAACCTATTCACAAGCAAAATATTATTTATTTTTTTAAATATAGCCTTTTTGTATCACCAAATATATGGTGATTTCTAGACTGCAAATATTATGCAAATTTTGATAGCAATACTCACGCTTGATCTGTGTACACAGTAAACTGATCTCTTAATTATTTTTTTGTGGATTGTGAGCAGCAGATAAACCAGCAGATAAGCCATCCCCCCAAATGATGAGCCCAAAATTTGCAATGCAGAGGCCATGACTGAAGGGTTAGGTAGAGAGGATACCAGAGTAAACAATATGAATTAAAGTTATTTAATGTAAGAAAGAAGAGTATATGACATGAAACCAGTGCACTGCTTAGGTGGCTACTGATGCTGTAGATTTTGTTGGTGCTATTCACAGTCTAACTGTAAATTGAACTGTTGCCTAAACATTAGTTAAATATGCCTCTTGGTGGAAGAGTGGGATACATTTCAAATGTTTTCTTCTTTCTCTCTTTCCTTCTGCTTTTGTTAATTTACCTATCCTTGTGGAATAGTGGAATATTTTTTTATTAAAGGTCACATGACATGGTGCTCATTGGATGCTTTTACATATACCTTAGTGGTCCCCTAATACTGTATCTGAAGTCTCTTTTATATAGACCTTAGTGGTCCCATAATACTGTATCTGAAGACTCGTTCCCAAAATTCAGTCTTGGTGCAAAATTACAGCCACTTGAGCCAGTCCTACAATAAGCTTTCCTTAGTATGTGACATTTCTGAGTCTGTAGCTTTTCAGGAGGAGGAGGGGGGCAAGGTGGAGGCTGGGGGTGTTGCCGTGACCAACTGCCTCTTTGCTTGTTTGAAAGCCATGATGTCTCTCTCTCTCATGGGTGGGCTAAATCCTGTGGGCGGGCAAAGCAGAGAAAGGGGTGGTAACCTTGCCCCTTTATGACCTCATAAGGGGCAAGATTCCAGATCGGCCCATCTGAGCTTTCATTTTCTCAAAGGCAGAGCAAGATACCCATGGCTCGATGCATCTATTGCTACTTCTAGCCACTGGGGGCCCATAGGCAGGCTGAGGGAACGCATATTAATGTTACAAAACCTCATGAAATTAATTTTTAATGCCATGGGACCATTAACTTCTTAGCTTAAGTGAATTATTATTTAACCTTTAAATTATTTCTTGAACCATGGTACTTATAAAATCTAGAGGATAGTAAGAGCTGAACTGTTGCTTCATTTATCCAGTTTCCCCCACCATGGAAAAAGTGGCCCCCTGCAGCCCTGACCACGAGACAAATCGCCATTGTAATTTGAACATGTAACTCGACTTGAATCTCCTTCTTTTGACTGAAAGTACTTTCAAACAACACTTTTCCCTTTCTCACAGCCTACTGCATTGAACAGTACACTAATCAATGATGGCATTATTACGTCAACCAGTGTAGCGCGCTTAGTGCAAGCGTAGGGTTTGGTTTGGTGGAAAAAAATTCTAAAGTTCAGCAGAAACCGAACCTTGTCAAAAAGCCCAATATTCTGGCAAATCCAAAGCCGAATCTTGGATTCGGTGCATCCCTGATTGGTATTATCCCTAAATATCACAAGAGGTTTAAAGAAACACAAGCAGATCAACCCACATGTTAAAGGACCACAGCGCAGTTTTACTGTATCTCAATCAATTTCTCATTGACATACACCAGTAAAATTAGTGACTATTGTCATATATTTCTTTCTCCATGAGCCTTTATCTGATCAGACAATCAGAGGTAGAGGAATTGGAAAAAAAACCTTCCCTGGTTTTAAAATCTTACTTTATCTCCCTTTTTACTTATCTGACAAAGAGAATGATTACAGGTCTTGGGGCTAAAATGAGTCTTTCTTGCTGCCGTTTGGCCGATGATTGCATCATCAGGTGAAGGACTTTGGGTGGTTAACAGAGCCTACCATCGAAATACAGAGCGTTGCAAGTAGTGCACTGGAGTATAAAGGCTTGTTAATATGACAAAAGTAGATATAAGGTTGAAAAACTGTGAAGTGGTTCCTTAAATGATGAGAAGAGGCATCTATTCTCCATGTGTCCTTGGCAAATCATTTGATCCAAAGCACCATGCTAACATGTGGCTTTCCGTTACACTATTTTATGTATAAAGGAAAACATTAACTTTAACACACAAATGAAAGTTATCAAAAGCAAACTCTAAATGAAATGCACAAATTAAAAGGAAGGGAGAAACTATTTTGTAATTGAAAAAGATTAAGATCACCAGATTGAAAACTTAAACAAACAAAGCAGGGCATCAGTTCTTTTGACCAAAGCTAAGTAGTGGTAAGTAAGGAAGTGGTGCTGCTATTTTGTTTAATCATTTCTTTTCCAATGCAAGCAGATGTCTTGTGGAAATTCTACTTTTTTTGAAAAATAAGAGCACCATGGAGAAATGCTACGCTGGTAAATATTGAAAAAAAAGATTGCAGAAAAGCTGAACACAGGTGGCTAAAGACAAATCTCCAGCTTCATTATGACATCAAAAAAGTTAGACTTTGCATATGTGAAGCTTTGAATTCCCTTGTCATTGAAAGGTGCTCGCCGTGTCTTGATGCTACTTCATAACTCCAAGGTTAAACCTCTTATTACAAGAAAATAACTGGTTATGTAACAGGGTTTCTGATCTGCTTCTACCAGGGCTGTAGTACTTGAGTCTGGTCTTGTCTTGGACTCTAACCTTTTTGAACTGGGTCTTGACTCGGACTCCAACCTTTTTGGACTCGGTCTTGTCTTGGACTCGACTAGTCCTGGTCTTGGACTTGTCTTGGACTCGACTAAGGTGGTCTTGACTACAGCCCTGGCTTCTACATTAGGTACTATCCAGACCTTTCAGGTCCTCTGGGACAGGTCCGCTAACTGCCCCCGGAGTAAAAACTAAACACAGGGACGCAGCAAATATCTGGAACAAACTCCCAGAAAACTTGACCTCTGCTTCAACTTTCAGCTCTTTAAAATCACTTTAAAACTTTTCTGTTTGCCACTGACAAATCAAATTTCATATCTTTCATTGCACTGTACTTTCTTACTCTCTTGTTTTGTTCTATTATTTTATATCTATTTTTTGTATTCTATTTCATTCTTTGTTTTATTTTAAATCCTATTTAAATGTGTCTGAATAAATGAATAAATTCAGCACGTATTTTCAGTCATGATTCATTAGTCACGCTGCAATACATTTGTTAATCGCCTCACTATCGCATAAAAGGCTGTTAGGAAAGCTTTATGTAAATGCCAGTCAGTAAATTTTAGCACAATGATCAAAAACGGTTTAATGGTTTTTACAGATTTCCTCATTGTGTTGTTGCATCAGACGCATCATGCATTTCCTGTGAAGAGCTGCGTTTCTTTAGTTTTACCTCATCCTTATCCTTAGCAGTTGTTGTACATTTGTGTCTAACATGGGATTATATATCAAATTCAATGTATGCTTTTGAGCAGATGTTTTGAAATATTCAATATCATGTATGTGATTAGAGTACTCTTAATGCGTAACGTTTATATTCCACATGGGGACATGAAAAGCTAGCAAGAAAGACTCATTAGCTTCCACTTTCCGAGTGATTTCCACAAGGCGTTACTTTTTGTCCCACAATAAAACTCAGAAAGGGGGGGCTAGCTGGCGTTAGTCTCGCTTTGCCGGACCTTCCTCCAAAGCGTGAAGAGAGTCTGGCTACTCCATAAAGCATTCGGGGATGGGAGCAAAACTTGGTCTGGTTGTTTGGCATTTCTTTAAACCTATCACAATGGACTTGGGCGGTGCTAAGCACCGGAGAAAAGCCGCGATGCCGCTGTAAAATAGGCTCGGAAGGAACTTGTTTTGGTGGAACATATGCACATAAAAAAGTTGTTTTAGTGGTTTAGTTGTCCAGAGAGTCTGGCCACTCTCCATTGACAAGTGTTAACTACCTTGAAGGCGGGTACTCTGTTGAAGTTTAAAACTATTGGACTATTCTTCCCCGAGCCACTCTGGATCTGCCACAACCTATCGCTAACGTTTGCTCGTGACGTCGGGATTCGCCAACTCCTTCACCGCCAACGGAGCGAGCTGGAAAATCAAACTTTTCCCGAACTCCGTGGGGAGGAGGGCCACAACGTCATGGTCACCAACAAAACTCAGCAAAGATTGTTTTTCTTTAACCTTTGGATATTCGACAGCATTGCCACAACGGACCAAATGTCTGCCGCCATTACGAAACTACAACTCAAACTAGCACACGACTTACCCTGACCCTAACCCACAATCATTCCCAAACCTTAACCAAGTATGTACTATTGTAACCATGACAACGAAGCTTGCCTAAACTGAGGAAGGTAGTCTCTTTAACCCAAACTATTTTCTTTCCTTAACTATGTAGTGTATTTTGTGCCTCATCCTAACAAAACCTTGCCCATAGAGTTGTTACATCATAAAACTTTATTTTATAGGGATTTCTAATGTTTTTGAAGGCAGAGACAACTGATATTTTGTCATTTGGAGGACGTGTGAAAAAAAACTCTCAGCAAACCCTCCATAAGCAAGACTGTGAGCTTTATCATGATTAGAGAAACAATGCAGAGTAACATAGGCACAGATTTTTGCTGCGAGTGTCCAAACAATTGGGACTAAGCAACAGCTTTCCACAATGGAAATAAGACTTTGGCCTTCATTGTGTCATTCCTGACTATTTATGTATTTTTAAATGCATGACACGGAGTTATATTTAACCCTTGTAATGTCCTCCCGAATTCTTTACACCTTTTGTCCTCTGGGGTCAAAATGACCCCACCTGGTTTAACAGTTTTTTTTAAAGTACACTGAATAACAACAGCAGAGTCCCTTTTGTTTTGGAATTTAGAGCCAATAGACCTTGTTTACATAAAAGTATACCCTGTTTTTGAGTAAAAAATAAAATGAAACTATGAATTATTTTGACTTAATACAATTTTGACTATTTGACTCATCACAGAGTGGTGTATGTCAAAGTTAAGTGAGGATGCTGTTTTTGATTTGGATTTTTTTAATTACAGCCCATAATCACACTATAATCACACCTGTTGTCCTCTTGGATCAAAATGACCCCATCTGGTTTTATTCGTGTTTAAGTAATATTTAGTGGATACTTCACCTAATTCTGTATTAAACCTTTAATATCAACTTCATTCAAACACATTAACACCATTTTTTTTATATCATTTTAAATTTAAGGCCAACAAGACGGGTCAAGTGGACCTATGTCTTCGATTGGAGACTATGGAGGCTTGTTTCTCTCTCTGCTGTCAACATGCATCGTCCCTCACAGGGAGGGATGGAACACCAGATCAATGTTTTGTCCTTTTTTATTTTGTTTAAGATTATGTTGTGGGCATTTTTAGGCCTTTATTGACAGGACAGCTGAATCATGAAAGGGGAGGGGGGGGGGAATGACATGCAGCAAAGGGCCACAGGCCGGAGTCAAACCTGGGCCCGCTGCGTCAAGGAGTAAACCTCTTTATATGTGCCCCCACTTTACCAACTGTGCTATCTGGGCGCCAATGTTTCATCCTTTGACTGGAAATATTCTTCTATCTCAGCTGGGTCCTCTTCCTCACGGATTCTTTCTCATCAGTTGATTCATCATCATAATAGATGCAGTCCTCCAATTCTGACACTTCCACTATTTCAGCTTTAGAGTCTACCTCATCCGTTGATTCTTCATCTTCATCATAATAGATGCACTGCTGCACTTTTGATACTTCTTCTACATCAGCTTTAGGTTCTACCTCATCATCAACTTCATCAAATTCCTTCAGTTCATACTCATCTTCCATTTCTGCAGCAAGCAATGTGGGGGCTTTTTCAGAGGAAAAAGCAGCATGCGGTCTGTATGTTGGATCTATCACCTCATCAATATTTTCCTCCTCGACAGTTGATTGATCCCCCTCATGTTCAGCATTGTCCTCCTCGTCTGTCTTTTCTTTCACATTAACAAATATCTCACAAGCCTCCTGTGCAGTATAGAGCTTCTTCCTCCTCATTGTGCTGCATGTCTCTCTCAGACTAAACTGAGAAATGACCCAGCACCTGTGAGAAAAGACCTGTTCTGTTGTTGTTGTCTTAACCATTGCTTGACTCCACACATCAAACATCCATGATCCAAGATGTTTTGGCGAGCAGTATGGCGGGACTATTTGCTCCATTGAACCACTTTGTGCTGCGGGGTCTTTTTGACCCCAGAGGACAACAGTAAAACACCTATAATTCAATCAATTTACTTTAATGCATTTTCATCATTAAGAGCATAGTAGTAAACAACTACCATTATTTTCAGAGCATTTGATGAATAAAAAAACATATTTTGATGGCAAAAGATTTCATTTGGGGTCAGAATGACCTCAGGACAACACAAGGGTTACGTGGTCAAACAAAATCCATCAATCAATCAACAACATCAGTCTGTTATAGACTTGGTAGAGAGCTCCACTTTCCTCTGTGGCACCATTGTATTTTGTCTGTTAAAAATGCATAGAACACACTAAAGAGTCAGAAACCAGCTAACAATACTTGTAAGACTTGAAAGATCAACAAAATGCCTTTAAAATGTTTTGGATTCACCATTCAGGATTCACCATCCACTGGAGGGAAAGATATCTGGTGTACAAGGAGATCAAACAGAGTTGCAGTTGATTTAGTGTTTGCATTTGCTTTCCCTTATGCTGTCTGTCAGCTAAATCTGGAAGTTCACTGTGAATTATAAAGCTCTCCAAAGTCATTGGTTGTTACGTCCTTATGCTTCTGATAAGCTGTAGTGGAGTGACACATGTAAGTATAGTTTCACTAAAGTATATTTGTCAGAGCCTCTACAAAAAATATTATCTAATGAATAGTTTCAACTAAGAATCAACAATGCAGCTAAAGCCTGTCTCTGCTGTTGTTGTTCAGCACCTGTTTGCCTGCGTTTGTTCAGTTTATTATAAGTTAGAGTATGTCTGTCCACTGGTTGGTCTTATTTATTGAATCACGGTCTATAAATAACTGCAGAAATATTCCAAATGTTCTGATGTTGTTGGCTGATTTAACACAGTATGTGATGTTTTTAGTTCTATTAACTAAATTCTGAAGCATTCAGAGCACTTTGCACTCTAAAAATGTTCGAGTCATCGCGAACAAAGTGACCTCGGCTAAAAAAGAACGTAATTTCAGTTTCAGTCTAGCTTCAATTATTACAACACACAGATTCGTAGAGATGGGACATTAACCCCTACTGTGTGCATATGTGTGTGAATACTTTTGTGTGACTATACAATGCTTGCTTACACTGTGTGTGTGTGTGTGTGTGTGTGTGTGTGTGTGTGTGTGTGTGTGTTGTGGTGTTGTGCGTGTGTGCGTGTGTCGTGTGTGTGAATAGACAAAGATCCCTGAGACAAATGATGAGGAGATGATATCTTGTAAGTGTGCCCTTTAAAAATAGCAGGGTTGCTGTCAACATTATTCAGCTCTGGATGAGCTTTCTGTGTGTGTGTGTGTGTGTGTGTGTGTGGTGTGTGTGTGTGTGTGTGTGTGTGGTGTTGTTGTGTGTGTGTGTGTTTATTTTGTTTGTGTGTTGTATTAGCAGTTACACCCCTACATGCCACCATGATCTAGGTGTGCACTATGTGTGTGTTTAGGCTCAACCCTTCCTCCACTGTATTTGTCTGAGTTTTGTGTGTGGTGTGTGTGTGTGGTGTGTGTGTGTGTGGTGTGTGTGTGTGTGTGTGTGTGTGTGTGTGTGTGTGTGTGTGTGTGTGTGCGCACGCGCATAGAGGTATGAGGTGCATTTAACCAGAGCTCCTATGACTGATGAACATGATAATGTGAAATACCGCCTCAGGGTGACACAGACAGAGAGAGAGGGTGAGAGAGAGAGAGGAAAAGATAAAGAGGGGGTTGGGGGTAATAAAAGAGGAAGATGATGAAACAAAGGAGCAGTATAAAACAAATATCAACATTTACAGTATTTAACATTTACCATTTCACTATTACCATATTATAATCCTGTATTATCAGGAACTAAGTAAACGTGTGTTTTGCTGACCTGATATTCAGACTGAATGGCCATTTAGTTACCTCATCTTTATTCAGTGTTCTTGTTTGCTACATTTTATGGATGCAGGGCATGATTTTGCCCTCACATGTCCCTACTGACTGATGGATTCAACTGCTCTGATATCGAGCCAACACTAAAGGCCTCGGTGTGCTATAGCAAAGCACTTTTCTGGACTTTTACAGTGGGAATTCCTTATCAATGTTCAAATGAAGAGAGTTGAGGTTACCACAACTTTTTTTAACTTTCTGAAACACACAATTTTGACAATCCAATCAAAACACAGGAATCCGGTTGAGCCTGGCTGAACGTTTAAAGCAATGCAATGTATCCAAAATGTTTAATAAAGATAATATGATTGCTGATCATTATAAACTGCTGTGCAATGTTTTGGGTTTCTGATAAACCTTCATACTCTTACCTAACTGAATTTATAGACCATATTTAATCATCCCACCTGTACCTGATGCAACACACCCTTGCATTCTTTAAAAGCAAGGCTGTTGTCAGAAAATGTACCTTTCATAAAAAAAGACATTTAAAAAAAAAAAAAAAATAGGTGTCATGATAAAGGAAAAAATAGATTTAGATAAACTCAAAGATTTCCACATCAGGCTGTGTTTAAATCAGATTAAGCGTTTTCACAGCAGCTCTTGGACATAGCACACAGGTGTAATTAACAACATTGACGATGGCTGCATTTCATTTAGATGATCTATTTCCAGTGCCCTGGTATGATGCATGCTTGCGCATAAACACATTTTCTTCAAATGCTAAGACATATCAAAATGTTTGCAGTAAAGATTTGAGAAGTAGGCATTGATTCAGAGGAACAAAAAGAAGCTACTGCTTTAGCTGGATGAAAAATTGTATTGGAAACATTTGACTTGATGGTGGCCCTAGATGAAAATTAAAGTAAATTTAAGAGAACAGCTAAATTAATACAATGTATCCTGAGGTGACAATGGATGTGCATATGAAATATCATGGCAGGCCATTTAATAGTTGTTGTGACATTTAACAAAAAAATGCAAACGTCAAATCTCATGGTGGAGCTAGAGGAAAGGTTAGGGCATCACCAAAATCAGCAGGCTTCACCCTCAGGGAACCGTGAATGTGCGTCCAAAATTGCATGGCGATATATCAAATAGTTATTGAGACCAAAGTGGTGGACTGACAGATTGAGATTTGCTACTCGTTCCATTAGCATGGCTAAAAATCAGGTTGTATTACACATTGCCATCTAAAAGGCATTTTTAAGCTTTTATTAGAAAGTATAGTATAGAGTATAGTAGGTGTAAAACATTTGAGAGAAAAATGGAGGTAGAGAAGAAGAAAGTGGGGGGGTTAAGAAAAGGAGAGGGGCGCTGAAGAATAGAGGAAACTCTCTCTGTTAGTCACGCGCGCACACACACAGACACACACACGCACACGCGCACACACACACAATTAATATGCAACGCCCCGATTGAAATCCAGAGATACGAAACGACCTACAAAAATTCTCCCAAACTGACTGTCCTCCCTGCTGCCTCGTCTCGTTTCACTCCCCCTTCTCTCCTTGTCTCTCCCACCTGTCTCTTATTGCTCCTGTCTTTCATCACTCCCTCCACTCTGTGGCCAAAACCTATCAGAGGTTGAATCAATGACGAGACGTCTGAGGGTATCTCTGTGTGTCTTTGGACGTGTGTTTCTGAGGTCTGACTGAGAGTAAATGTGTGTCTTTGCACATTGTGAAACGAAATCTGTACCATATGTATTTTATGGAGACATGTTGTGATTGTGTGGTTTATGTGCTCTGCCTTGCTCTCACCTCAGTATTTTATACATCAGAAAGTGTGAAAAAACGTGTGTGTGTGTGTGTGTGGGGAGGGGGGGGGGTTCTTTGAGGATGCTAA
>NC_045749.1:3632513-3663244 GCF_008692095.1 Etheostoma spectabile | reverse complement strand
ATGCTAAATAATGCAGCGTGCTGCCGAATGCCTCTCCTCCCCAACAACATCCCCATTAGTGATTCAGGGTTTGATCATGTTAATGCTTTTAACACAGTCAATCCTCATTCACATCAAACTGGAGAAAATAGCAGGACTGGAGAGGCTCGTACATACAGTATATACAAAAATATGGGCAGAGGAAGAACCACATGGACAGACTTGTACCAAACCACAGTGCATACATAGATAGACAAAGACATGCAAATATACTCACATAAACACAAACTGACAGGTACATGTAAACACATAAGCTAGATAAGAAACATGTTCAAAAGAGCGGGGCATTTGATCCATGTTTTCATTATTTAATAGTCCATACCATCCAATCAAATGGTCACTTCTCTGTTTTTTCTCTGTGTGTTTCAGCTGTTGTTCGTAGCATGTGTGTTGGCCAGGATTATCTAAAAAAAGATACACTGAAACACAGGAGACATTCTTGTTAAATACAAGAAAAAATAAATTAGCTGACTGGCAAACAAAGAGGTTAGAAGAGCTGTGCATGTAACCCGGAAGGTCTTCAAATTGCAACTGAAGAAGCAGGTTGTCCAATTTCCTGAGCAGTGTAGCTCCCCTTTTGGCGGAGGGGAGGAAACAGATGTGCTTCCTCTGATCCACACAATGTTGTCAGCCACTGCTCTTCACCTGCCACTGCTGAGAATCCCCAAGAGGTGATGACATGAGTGGAGATCCGAGATCCCACCGACCTGCAGTAGTTACAAGGATGTGATCCCTCACTGACCTCCCACCCTGAAATACAGATCTGAAATACAGACACGTGAATCTGCAGGATGACTTTACGACACCAAAACACACTGTGGTGCAAATGGAGAAAAGAGGGTGGCTGCATTAAGAGAGTTGGATTTGACGCAGTCATTTTCAAACCTTGAATGACAAACATGGTCAGTTATTACTCTGTATAAATCATTTTAAATCAGGAAAGGTCAAATCTTGCTTTGAAATTCATCATGAAGTCTATGGCCCACTATGTGTCCAGTTGGCAACACAATTAGGAGGAGAAATGAGCTTGTTCGGCATATGTACTGTGTGAGTAATCTTTCTGAGAATGAATGACCGCCTCCTTGGATTCCAATATCAACTCCCATAAGACACCAGTGCCTTTCAGAGTTTTTCCTAATAAAAACATTATATGTGTAACAGAAAACCACAGTTTCTAGGAAATATGGTCATAGTTTGTTTTAAAATCACAAGTAATAACAATGATGTTAGATGCCAATCATCAACCATCCACCCTGGTGGCATTTGTATATACTACCAATGTACAGATGTTTAAAATTCTCTACATGGCACTTGCAGCATCTTACAGCTGCACCAGTTCAACACTTTGTTTACAGGCAAAGGCAGTAATGCTTGACTTCTAAAATGAGGCAATAGAAAACCAACTCACATTTCAGCAAAGAGCATTAAAATGCAAAACCGTGAAACTGGCATGCGTTTTTTTACCCCTTGTTTGAATTTCGGGCTTCGCTCAGCAAACAAGGTGAAAAGAATGAGCTTTAAATACAGCAAAAAAGTGACAGAGAAAGACTTTATCTGTTAAAATGACTGAAATTCAAATGAACTCACAGAGCAGAAACAGAAAAATGTGTTCAGTTTAAACAGCCTGAGGCAGAAAGGGAGAAATAAACATGCTCTGCACGCCTCCTTTTGTTATTCCTCCCTTTCTTTTGGTTTGAAAATGGAGCATCTTTAGAGGAATTCTACATCACTGTGACATTTTAGATGTATAGAGAAAACAATATAAATGAAGTATGTTGTCATTGTTTCAGATACAGTATTGTATTATTTATCATCCACAGCCAAATTTGAAACGCAATGATTGCTTTGTCTCATTTTATATTCAGAGATGCTTTATGTGCGCTCCCTTCTAACTTACTGTTTAACTTATTTATTCTCTTTTGAATCATTTGTCTACAGGCACAGGGATATCTTAGTTTCCACTATCTAGGAGCCATGTTGTTCACTTTTCACTGTATGTCCCTCTTAATTAGAACATCTTTGAAATGTGTTCAAACTGTAACTTAAATGTAAATAATTTCATTTCCAAGGTCACCATACTGTGAGGTTTTCTTTGATACCGATACATAGAGCATCAAGGTTAAACCGTTTTGATGTTTTCAGTAGGTGATCTCCCTCTCTCTGTCTCTCTGGTGATGCAACCTCTCCTCACTTCTTGCCAAACGGTGCTAACTAGTAACCAGACTCTGGGACTGCCTCCCGCGTGCCTTTTCTTGTTTTGTTTTTTCTTCTTTATGAGTGTTTTTTTCTCCTCTGCATGCGATTCAAATGCCCTCCCTAGAAGCATGCGGAGTGCAGAGCAGGCCAACAAATCTGACTGAGTTGTTTATCACAAGCGCTTGATTGTCAACTTGGCAAAACCTGCAGCTATAGCTGTTGTGAGGGGAGGAATGAGAGTAATTACACAGACTGACAGACATAAACACACACAAAAAGCTTGCAAGAGATGCAGCAGCGCAATCAGAGACACAAACACACACACAGTGTTTTTTTATGATAAATAGACCGAGGCGATGCTTTCATGTTGTTTCTCAGTTTACTGTATGATGAAGCCATTAATTCTCTCTCTACCTTTCTCTCTCTTTACTTTATGCCTCTTTCTTGCAATCTCATACCCTTCTTTCTTTCTCTCTCTCTTTCCATCTATTTCCATTTTTCCTCTTCTCTCCCTTTCCCCTATGTTTCTCACTTTCTGGTTTAATGATTGGAGACTTCAAATTGCCACTGAATTTCATCATGAAACCCCACTCTGCTCCTACTGCCCTTGTTGCCTCCTGCCAAACACACAGAGATATGCTAGCACACACGCAAGCTCATGCTAACATGCCACCAGAACCTTATTATTCAGGGTTTCTATCAACACACCCGTGTCAAAAACGGTTAGAAAAAAGGGGCTCTGAAAGAAAAACAACAAAAGGAAAATTGGAAGTTTCTTGTATGCTAAGAGCAAAGAAAATATTGATTGAAGCTCACAAAAGCGCACAGAGCAAAGGAGGGGGATAAAAATGAATAAAAATGTGTTTCGAGCTCAATGCTCTCCCTCCGGCTGAAACTAACCACTTTTCACCCAAACATGCATATATTCAACCAAATTGACATGCAGGTACAATCACTAAATACTCCTAGATGGTCCTCTGGGTTTCAAAAGATCACACCCATTCAGTCTTATTTCACCAGCCAAATGCGAGTAAAGAAATAGATTTAATTGAAATACAAATCTATCTTTTTAGTCACTTCTTGCTTTGACTAATTCTAGCACTTTGATTCATCCGTTTTGCCAGATCACATCAACTGGCAGGTCTTTCCAGTGAATAATCCTTGTGATGAGTGTTACACCTCCAAAGGTGGGTTGTTTAAACACCATGAGCAGTCATATCTTTGGCCAAATGAGTCACTTCACTTTTTTTTAAGCACAGAACAATCTGGATCCCCTGGTCAAATCAATGCTGGGGGTCCACAGGGGACCATATTCAAGTCGTGGCATGAATACTAATAACTCCGTGGATGCAATGTCAAAATGTTTTATTTTACTAGGCATTTTAGATAATTATACAGATATCTGTGCCATTAACCATTGTCAAATTACAAGCCAAGCACACATCATAATGACTATTATTCCACTAGTTACACCAATATTTTTTGAATTAACTAACTAGTTAAGGACAATATTATTCTTATTTTAATATATTTTAATATATATATATACCATACATATACAGGTATGTATATATGTGTGTGTATATATGTATATATACGGTATATATCACCTCAGTTGAATGTGAAATTTGTTGCATCTGCCATTGTATTAGATATCTCGTGTGCAAATGTGATGTTTTGACCCAGTGATAGTAGCTACTAACAAGAAGGGTTTATCCTCTTGGGAGCATAAATGTACTCTGTTGTTTTCGTGCAATCTACATTTCACCCTTTGTTTTGTACAAAATGACCAGTTTTGGGACCTGGAGGAAACGGCAAGTTATCTCTAAAAACATCAAGAGTTATCTTCTGGGAACACTTTCTTTCCACAGCAGATTTCGTGTGAGGCAGGTTGAGTTTCTGAAGCGTTCACACTGACAGACAAACATCTCTCAATCCATGGCCACTAACTGAAAAAAAAACCTACTTGAAAGCTTAGCTGGAAGCTTTGGTTGTTCAAATTACAATTTGATGTTACAAGTGAGGTCACTTCATTGTTGCGCTGTGTTCAAAAGGAAATGGGTCACACATCTGACGCAGACCTGAACGCTTTGTGATATCATTGTTGTGGCATTTATGTTCAAACACTGGTCAGCTGGCCTCCAGCTATCTTTAGCACACAATGTTAGATTTCCACTGAGGATGTGTGTGTGTGTGTGTGTGTGTGTGTGTGTGTGTGTGTGTGTGTGTGTGTGTGTGTGTGTGAGAAGCTTCATCCTCCATGGATCACACATATCTTCACCTAATTTTGTGACTGTTGAGTGTAAATATAAACAATATTCAACTGATCTATTCTAACTGTAACACTTGAGTAGAGTTGGTCATCCTTGTTTCTGCGAACAGTGAAGTACTTCCATTACTGTAGAGTTTAAATGGTTGTTGTCCAGCTATGGACAGGTCACAAGTTTCCATTGACTCAACAGGAAGGCAGAGGTCACAGGGTGTCACAGTGCTCTGTGTATGTGTGTGTATTATATGCCGCTACTGTTTCAATGGGAGGAAGTCAGTGACCCTGCACAGTAGAAGAATTCCTCAGCAGCGAAAAAAATCCGTGATTTTTTGCATTTCATCCTGCTTACGTCACGTTGTCGAGTTGTCATGTATTCACACTTACTCTCCTGTAGGCCATTGTGGGTGATTCCTAAGAGAAAAATGAGCAAGTGATTCATCCCACTTGATTCTAGGTGAGAAGAGCGCTGCCTAAAGCAAAGAGCTGGAGGAGACCAAGCTTACACAGACATGGTGGGAAGGCAGAAGCATTAGAAAAGAGGGTAAAACATGCAAAAACAATATCCATCAGATGTTACAAGCTCACATAGTTAATGGATTTCTGTATCCGAAATCCGTGCACATCTCTCTCGCTCCTTTTTTGCCACTAAGTTCAACCTTATAATGCTCTCTCTGTAGCAGCTTGGTGCACATTGTTTGCCACTGTACAGTACTCATGGCATCCATTGAATGTCTGTCCATCCTGGGAGAGGGATCCCTCAGAGGGCTTTTCCATTTTTCCCCATTAAAGCTCACTTGTTGATTTAACTTTGGGGGCCTCTGTAACACACAGTCATAGTAAGAAAGTTAGTAAGTAAAGTTTAATTTTATATTATATAGGGGCGGCTGCTGCTTTGTATTAAGTCAAATAAGGATTACTAGTATAAATTTAGAATTGAATTACTAAGATGTGATCCAGTATAATTATTTGATGATTAAATAAAATTACCATGAAAGTGATAAAAAAAGAAATGGCCCTAATACACAAATTAAGTGAGGAAAAAAATGCTGTCTGAATATAAAACTAATTTCTTATCTCACTTTCTCTCTATCTGTCTCTCTCCCTTGTCCTTCAGTGGCCATGTGACATGCATTACCCCTCTTGTTACTCTCTCGCTTTCTCTCTCTCCACGTGTCGGTTTCACATCGCTTGCAGTTTCTCTTCTTTATTCAGTGAACTTGATGACTATAACCAGAAATGCTGAGTTTTCTCTTTCAGTGACTGTATTCCCACACTCTTCCAAGTCACCTGATAGCACAGGATGAAATAGAAGTGAATTCAACAGAATACAACAGAATACAGTAGAAGACCAGACTTCAATGGATAAAACCAAAATCCATTAAGTGGATGGCAGCTTTCTCTTATAAAATCTCTCTCAATATATTTTCATGTACAGGTTATTCCATAATCTAATTCAGCCAGAGGAACAGAGCCAGCCATGCATGACTGACCGGTGGCCCAACAGGATTACACAGACAGTAGATTTGGAAGCTCCTTTCAGTTTCACACTGCAAAATCATCAAAAGAACATCTCAGATCTGTCGGATGCACATTTCTCTCTCAAACACATCCTTCTTTTTCACTCTTTTTGTTAAATTCTGCACCTAATGTTTATTTTTTTATCCATAGTTTGTATCATGGCTGCAGGATTGTCAGTCTGTTGTGAAGTCCACCACTTTGATCCAGACTGAAAACAGCTGTTGGATGGATTGACATTTTCTACAGAAATTCATGTTGCCCAGAGGATGAATCCTTCTTACTTTTGTAGTGCTTAGTTTTCCTCTAGTGCCACCATTACGGTTGACTTTTTAATGATGAAATATCTCAACAACTATTAGAAAGATTGTCAGGAAATCTAGTACATACAGTGGGGTTTGAAAGTTTGGGCACCCCAAGTAAAAATTTGAATTAATGTGCATAAAGAAGCCTAGAAAAGATGGAAATCTCCAAAAGGCATCAAATGACAGATTAGACATTTGTATAATATGTCACAAAAAGTTATATTATATTTCCATCTTTTATTTTCAGTTTCAGTTTTCTAGACAACTGCTTAGAAGAAGCCATGGTGCTGATTGTTGGGGCGAGGTCAGATGAGTCTGGGCATTTAAAACCTTAAGGTTGACCTCATCTGGTCTTTCCAGACCAAACTTTTGCAGACGCCATTTTTTTGTTTTCTGTTAATTTGAAAAAACAAAACTTTTTGTGACATATTATACAAATGTCTAATCTGTCATTTGATGCCTTTTGGAGATTTTTCCATCTTTTCTTGGCTTCTTTATGCACATTAATACAATTTTTTACCTGGGGTGCCCAAATATTCAAGCCCCATTGTACACTCATGTTCCCCTCAGGAGGAACTGTAATAAAACTTTATCTCCTGACGTTTCATCTAGCACCATCATCATGTTTCAGTAGATCTAGATGTGTTCTGTTCCACTATGGGATGCTCAAGCAACGTAAATAATGTCTTAATAATTACAGTCAAAGTAAACCCATTAGCTCTACTGACATGGCTTCCTGTCCCCTATAATGGAACAGAGCCGTCACTAATGTTATTAGTTACACCTATGTTACACCTTTTCCTGCCATGCCATGCCGAGATGCACATTTCCTGAGTTTCTGTGCCTCGTGACTGTAGGGAGGGTTCTTCCTTAAGACTGTCTGATTGTGTAACAAATTCTCTTCAGCTTTCATCATTTACACTTTTATTTCAGTTAATTGCATGCTCTCATGTTCACCTATATTACTTTTGGCTAACCCTTCCATTATTTGTTCAGCTCAGCTCAATTTACTGCTTTGGTATCAGTGGATCACGTGGATTGTACAGTGATTCTCCAAAACTAATAAATAATGATGGACACTGCCCACACACATGAGTGTCTGGGTGTGTTTGTTGAACTCCTCTGCTCTCTTTTCTCTCCTGATATTTAGCAGTGAGACTCCATTATGTGGACTTTCTGTCCCAAAACAGATTATCTGATTCTCTGAACAGATTCACTAAGAACTGAGAGGGTTGATACAGCTTTCAAGCCAAACTTTTACATGCTACAAATCCTCTTCCTCTCCCTCCCTTTTTACACAAATCCTCACCTCTATCTCCTTGTTTGCTCTTTCTCCCCCCACAGTTAATACTTTTATTATACTTTAAAGAGGCTTTGCATTTGTGCATTCAGGACAATCCACTGGGGAATTTGTTGAACAAAAAAAATTGTAAATGTATGACAAACCAGCCATAAACGTATGAATCAGTCAGAGTTGTAGCTTTCGTTATAGTCAGTTCAGTGGGCTTTTGTATTTTTAGTTGGATTAGTAGTCAGCAGGCAGGTTTACAGGCTGTGATCTAGTGAATCTTGTCTCAGAATCTTGTATAATGATAATATATTCAAATGTGTATCTGGTGCACCACAGGGATTACTGCATTCTGAAAGAAGAAAACTGAACTAATATCTTGTGAACTGCCCCAGTTGTACAGAGTTTTAAAAAAAAAAGTCCACAAAGTTTCAGTCGGAGCGAGCGATCCTTCCTCCTCCTCACAACAGCTGTGTGTGTGTGTGTGTGTGTGTGTGTGTGTGTGTGTGTGTGTGTGAAAGACAGCAAAACAACAACCCGAGAGTCCCATCAGCAACACCACAATTCTATTATTGTCCAAAGGGTGCGACCAGATGGAGGTGTGAGAGGTGAAAGGTCGTCTTGTTTTCATGTGTGCTTGTCAAGTTGTGCTGGATTCCAGAAGTAAAACGTGTTGCTGATGCAAAGATTAAAAAAGCATCACACGCCTTTGATGTAGGTCTATTTAATAATGAATTTAGGCCAAACTGACTACAGGCAAGAGTAGGGTGACCAGACGTCCCGAAAAATTCGGGATAGTCCCGACATCCAAGCAGTTGTCCCGAATCCCAAATCCTGCCCTAATTGTCCCGAAAATTAGATCAAAGTCTCAAGAGCAGACTCTCTTTAAAAACTGTTCATGGTGATGGAGTCGTCCTGCAGCCAGCTCCCGTTGGCTGATCATTGGCTGCAACAGTACGTAGGCCCTATGGAGGCGTTTAGGCGGGAATTTTGATAACACGCATTGCTATTTTTCATTCAATCATTGTTGAAATGGAGGCTCAGACTGGTGTCCCGGGAGCCGAGGAACACGTAGCTAAAATGCAAAAATACAATACAACTATACATATAAATAACAGCACAGTTGTACAGACCAACATTTTGTGTTTGTTATATTTGTTTCATAATGATTTTTTTATTTGTGTTTTCGGGTTTACATGACGGAAAGTTGAATTCCTGAATAAAAATAATAAATAATTTTGGTGCAGAGTTCTGAAATGTTACCCGTTCTCATCTGGTCACCCCAGGCAAGAGTCAATGTGGTTTATTAAGAAAGTAGTTTTGTTCTTAAATTCTGTGCTTTGTTTCTTATACCATTATTTTCAGTGGCATTTTTTTCTTTTCCTTTTGGTCTTTGGTTTTGACATTGGGTGGGCTCAGTGGGTCCCAAAGCGTATTTAGCAGGTGATTGGCACAGGTCAAGAGTCACCTCTGAAACACCCACCCCCACTCGAGTTTCACTTTCCCAAGGCAAACAGGAAGTGGCAGAGAATGAAATACCTGAGGCGGGTTACCTCCGAAATTTTGCATTGTTCTGTTTGCCGTTTTACAAATCAGTGTTTCAGCTGATGCTGTTAACATTAAAATATTAATTTTGATGATGAATTGATTAACTTTCTATCTAGCAAAATTTGATCAATTCTTTGGCTTATGACTAAATATTTGCAAACTAGAGAGAGCTTTATTTGTCAATCCACACAATCCAAGGTACAAATATACACGTAGTGAGCAGTTGAAATGTATCTTACTTATTCTTTATACACCCATGGACGCAATGCGGTGCTTCTGTGCCTTGCTCAGGAGGCAAACTGGCACTTCTTCAGCTGCTAGTCCACTACTTTGCCCATATGGGGACTTGGACCGTAGACCCTCTGGTTCCCACGCTAAGCCCCGACAGACTGAGCTACCGTTGCCCCTAATTAATTAATGATATTCATTGTGTGTTTAGTTCTAACGGCAAAACTAAAATGGTGAACATGGTTAGCATTATACCTGCCAAAGATCAGCATGTTAGCACTGTCACTGTCCGCATGTTAGCATTCTAATGTTAGCATTTAGCCCAAAGCCTTTCTATGCCTAGGTACAGACTCCCAGAGCTGCTGTACACCTTTAATATTGTGGTTTCAGGTTTACAGTCTTAGGTGACATTTCCTAAAGTTTCTCAGGTAGTTGTCATGGTTCCCAAAAAGGGCATTAAAGGCTGTTTGTTATTTTTTGTTATCCATGTCGCTGCATTAATTCAAGGCCTGTGCAGAGTGTCACCATCCTCAGTCACCACCACCATGAAAAGGTCAGAAAAAGCCTGCAGGTAGAAGACAATGATGTCCAGTCACAAACAAAGGAGATTGTGGGGGGGCTGACATCGGCTTTACCCCAGGCGACAACAGCATCTGGTGTGTGTGTGTGTGTGTGTGTGTGTGTGTGTGTGTGTGTGTGTGTGTGTGTGTGTGTTAATCTGAGCAGAGTGTATGTTTAAAGCGCCATGGGATGATCTTCCCCTCATATCCACCACAAGGAGAGAGGAGTGAAGGGGGTGGGTTTAAGCTTGTTATTAGGAACACCAGTCAGATTTTCTGGAAAGGCACGGGAAATCCCTCTCTGTCTCTGTAATTGTCTCTCAATGTCTCTCTCTGGATTTGGAATCTGTGCTCCCTCTCACCCCATCAATCTTCCTCCACCCCTCCTACTATTGCAACATAAGCAGCGTTTTCCAGAAAGCTAATGTCCAAGCACGCAAAAAAAACCTCCCCATCCAAAGGAATGGGATTATAATGAAGTGCTGCACGAGCCGTAAGACCTGCGCTCTGTTTTTCATCATCTATAGACAAGGGATTCAGAAAACTACAAGAGTAAAGAGGTTTTAGAGTTAAAGGATAATTCCTGCTTTTATTTTTATTCAAGCCTACAGTGTGTATCACATCAAATGCATATTTTTATAATGCAACTTGAACATTTCTGAAAATCTGCAGTGGTGTGCTCAATTTTTTTGTTAAGTATTAGATGTCCCATACCCTATACCTTTAAACAAATCAGAGACCTGCAGACTTTCCAAGGTAATGTTTGTTGAACAGTGAAAGTAAGTTTGGCCAAAGCAAATTCTTGCCAGCCATTTTTTAATAATATTTCAGCCAAAATACTAGAACCCATCTGCACTTTACTCACAAAGAATACCCTGCAACATGTATGGTATGAACATTTTTGAGGTCAGTGATCCATTAGAGAAATCCCAGACTTTGGTTTTCTACTCAGCATTAATGTTACATTTCCATTTTTTTCCACAACATTAACATCATGGAAGATCATTTGTGATAAGAGGTGCTTTCACATGTTTATGAAAGGCACCATTCATCTTCCAGGTTAATCTTTCTGACAAAACAACACTTGAATGCACTGGTGCTTCTTTAATCCAAATGTTGTTGCTTCTGTGTTTAGGCACCTGATGACCTGCAGACATTTTAATTCAACATCCAATCAATAATAATCAATGTCAATAATAAAGTAATCGTGGCAGTTCCTTTCCAACCGAGAATATTTGCTTGTCATACCTCTCTCTACCCCTTGGTACCTGTCTGTCTCTCTACTGTCAAATAAAACAAACCCAGAGGATATGAGATAACATTAGAAAAAGCTTTGCATGTTATGCCAAATTCCCCCACTTCATCCTCCACCCATAGAAAGCACAGCACTAAAAGTACTCTCTTCACTCTTTAGCAGATGCAGACACAAAAGGTTTGCAACCGTGTACGTTCTGTCACAATACAAAGTGTCGATGCAGAAAAAGAGGCTGATTGCTGATCGGTCACATAAATAAAGGTTAGCAACAAATGAAACAGAGCTGCTAGAGCGAGGAGAAGCACTAATGCCAAAAGGCAACGTTCACTTAGCATACAAAAGCCTGACGACGAGTTCACCTAGTCGCTATATTTGGCAAAGGGGCTCACAACAGAGGCGGAAGGATTGGATTTCAGCACCGAGGCCCTGTGTCTCGGGGCTAGAGGCTCTGGGCTAAAGGCTAATCGGGCACGGGAGACGATCAGTCAGGCATGATGAGAAGGCAGACAGTAAAAAAAAACAAAAAAGTCAGACAGAGAGAGAAACAAGAGCTGGAGGTAGGGATATCTGGTACACATGGGCACTAGCAGTAACACACACACACACACACACACACAGAGGGATAAGGCTTTAGTCAGTGGCCAGGGGCAGCTGTTATATTTGATGTGTGATTTACAAATTAATCTGCAGTCCTACTCAATATGGATTAATGAGCTATAAATAGCTCCCATTAATCTTCCATAGAAATAATGACATTAGCATCATTAAGAGGATCTCGGTAGTTAGCATCATTTGGGTTTTTCTAGACCACTGCCCACTTTGTGTGTGTGTGTGTGTGTGTGTGTGTGTGTGTGTGTGTGTGTGTGTGTGTGTGTGAGAGAGAGAGTGAGAGATAGTGAGAGAGAGTGAGAGAGAGAAAAGTTTCTAAGATCAGCCACAAAGCACTGGCAAGAACGCCTGTAATAGTTGATTGTTTAAAGTCTGTTGAAAGTATTGTTCTAATGTGGCATCACAATTAGTGAAGAATTCAGTCCATTATTGCTGGTTCAATGTCAGTTTTAATGATCTTTCATGGATCATTTCAAACCAGCCGACCAATAAACGTGTTTAATGTCTGGTATAAAATTTGATACAAGCATTATTTCTTTTAACATCTATTTCTAGCCAGAGTTGTTTAATGTCAATTATTGTTTGTGTTGTTTCTGCGTGAGAACTATTTTGAATTTTAAATTTACCTCGAGGCTTCGGATTTTTTCCCTCTCACTTCTCCAAAGGTATGTTTTACATTTAGGTTTAGAATTAGAATCAGGTTTTGCTAAAGATTAGGATGCAAATGCAATGTGGCAATAAAATTCTTCACAACCGTTGTGTAGTATGTGTGTGTAATCATACTAGGGAGACAAATGTGTTAACCCAAAAGTCACATTGTGGAAACCTGGACCTTACCTCTAAACAAAATGTTCTGCCAGTGGAGCTATTTATTTGGGGGATAGAACTCGTTTTTAAGGTTATGATGACCATTTTTGTATCCTGTCTACCGTTTCCCATACCTTTCCGCTCTAACATTTTCTGTCACTGCACTGGTACTCCCTCACCAGCCAACAGTTTTCCCAGTTCTTCTCACCTGCCTGCAGTAATCCCCCAATCAGCCACCAGTGTTTGGGAAGTTACTTTTAAAAAGTAGTGTTTGCTCTTTACTCGTAACTTCTTAAAAAAATAATCTGTTACTTTACTTAGTTACCCCGTATGGAAAGTAACTTTTTACGTTACTCTTTACTTTTGCGTTACTTTTTCAAGCAGGCATCTCTGGCAGAGACTGAAGTTAATTATATAACAACTGTCTTTGACCAAAGCCAATCTATGATTTATCAGTGAAGTGTCTGAACTACACAGCAGAGAGTGACTGCAGATTCATTATGAACGAGTCCAGCATGCAGGTCATCAGCGTTACACGATGTTAGTGTATGTAATGTCTGTATCAACTTGTATCGGTCGTGCATTGTCGTAGACACATGCAGCCTCTTTTCTGGAAATCCTTGCATATCTGTGCGACTGACACAAGTCCACAACAGGCCGCTGCTTGTAAGAGCCCATCTCTCACAGCTTTGTGTCTACCTGGCCTGCTCTGTTTGTAGGACAGCGGTGTCATGGCATGTGTCACGTAGTTCTCTGCTCAGAGCACCGTCCAGCAAAATACCATAAAGCTTAAAATACTCAACAGTTAGCGTTGGCTGCTCCTCGCTTACCATGATTGCTCTGCTTCCAGCCTCTGTCAGGTAGGGCCTGTCGTGTGGAGCTTGTGAGCGTCCAGCTGAGAAGGCAGTCTTGCTGTCAAATCTGTGCCTTGGAAAAGTAACGTTGCGCCAAATATAAAAAGGAACTACGTTTTGTTCCCGAATTATCAGTAGAGCGTTTATACTATTTTTTTCCAGAAAAACAAGTTATGTTACTGTAACGCGTTACGCACAACACTGTCAGCCAGCTGGTACAGTACATGTACCGATCCAGCAGCTCACATTGTTTATTGTGTTTCTCACCCTTTGTGCCCAATCTTTACATGCCTTCCTAATGAGGATTTTTGGATTTGATGACCTTCCCACTCTGTTTTTGGACTTGTTGGCTTTCACTGACTGCTGACCTTGTGCTGACCGTTTCTCTGAATTAAGTAAACTGCTCTTTTTACTAGAGCCCAACCAATAAAGGATTTTTAAGGCCGATACAATATTTGGTTATTTAAAAATCTGATATGCCGATAAATCGGACGATATAAAGTTGTTGTTTTTTAAAGTCCAGAAACGCATTACAAAACGTAAACAGATTTTCCTAATATTAGTTACTTGTAGTTATTTATGAGTTCTCACTAAAACAACAAGAACAGAGGAACATCAAAATATATTAAAGTTCTCATAAATAAAATTTGTAAAAATACAAACTTAAGATTTGAAACTTAAAACTTAAAGTTATACTTAAAGTTCATTAAACAAAAACACATTAAAAAAAAAAATCTGTGTTGCCAACAGGGACGTTGAAGAGCGTCAGATCGTGAAATGCCTAATATCAGCCGATAATATCTGTCCGCAGACGTATCGGCCTCTATGTCCTACTTTCAGGCCCGTGCAGTACCTACCAGATTTGTTAAAAGTTAAGGTTGACAAAATCCCTTAAGGTTTGTATGCAGCTCCAGATGACTAAATACAATTAAAAAATCTATAAAACTCTAGTGTAGATGCACTGGATATACCTCAATATAACATTAAATTATTATTATTTTGGCCAGTTATGTGTGGAAATGAGAAATACACACCACCATAAATGATGCACATCAGCAAAGTTTTAGTTCGAAACACTGATAGAAGCATTGAGGAGAAGAGAAGGTTGGATAAAAAGTAAAACAGAGGACCACCTAAATGCAGACGTCAGTGTACTGTAACGTACATGTTCATGACAAGTACATGAGAAACACATTTGTCCACACCCGAGTACACACACTTTCACTTTATGCTCTCATGATTCCAGTAAACATCACACTCTCTCTCTCTCTCTCTCTCTCTCTCTCTCTCTCTCTCTCTCTCTCTGTCACACACACAATGTTGTTCCAGCTGTGCCATATAACATGAAGAAAAACACACACAGCACACGCACATGCATACCACTGAAACAAAAAGGCACAGTGTCCATTTCCTCCCAAATACAGGGTAATCCCTTTGTAATTTTCATATTTGTGTGCATGCATCCAAAAGCCAGAAACTAGAAATTAAGAAGATCAGATAAAGTGTCTGATGTATTAAGATGTAAACTAATATGGTAAAAATCTACCCGATATGGGTAATTTCTTATCACAATTAAGATATCACAGTAGGCTAATTCAACACTGTGTGTGTGTGTGAGAGAGAGAGAGAGAGAGAGAGAGAGAGAGCGCAGAGAGATGTGTCTAGGTGAACAAGTAGAAGAGACTAAGATGAAAACTAAAAAAGTGAATGAAAAGAAGAAAGAAACTCACATTTCCTTTCTGTTCTATGTCCTTATGCAGACTGATCTGAGTTATACATGGACCATTGAGTGTGTGTGTGTGTGTGTGTTGTGTGTGTGGTGTGTTGTGTGTTGTGGTGTGTGTGTGTTGTGTGTGTGTGTGGTTGTGGTGTTGTGTGTGTGATGTGGTGTGTTTTTGTGTGAGAACTTAAGGTCTGATGTTAATAGGTCTCATTATAAACAACCTTTAATCAGTAAAAATAGCAATGTAGGTCAGTGTTTAGTCTACACACACATGCATGTAGTATGACTCACACACACACATTCTTTATGTTTCACAGGATCATTCAATTTCAAGGCACATATGTGTGTGTGATTACATGGTGCAGGGGTCTCTGAGGCCAGTTAAGCCCCATGGTCATTTAGGGGCCTCCACACACATACACACACACACACACACACACACACTTGGAGTGAGGTCATTGGAGAAAGAGTGACAGCTTCAGGAAATGAAACACACCTCAGATTACAGCTACACAACACTAACTGACATTTAAAACATCTGGCTACACATCACTCGTCCTCTCCATTAAAACGTATGTTTCTCCTTTCCTTCTTCTCTCGGTCGCTCACAACGCAAACAGCAGAGTGTGAAAATGTCTCTCGGAGAACACCCGTGGACTTTCTCTCCGGTTTTAATTCTACAATTCTTTATCATTATTTGTGCAGTTTCTGTAGTTTTACTTTTTCACATTCCTGCTGTTGTTGTCTGCACACACTCAGCATATCAAGGCTTTTTTCCCTCCCTTCAGAAGAAGCCATCTGTTGCTGATTAATATTAAAATCAAGTTTCAGAGTTAAATAAACCACCATAGTATACACACAAGTTTCTGTTGAGTGTTTACATGCATCGAGTTGCTCTTAGCTTTCTGTCAATCACTAAAACATTACAAGTTCTCCACCAGGAAATCATCTTTAAAAAATGGATTTTTCGTCACAATCTGTATTGTTACATCAATGCAGCGTTTGAACTGAAAAGGTGTCTGCACAGCATACAGACTTAAAGCTTTATTGCGTAACTTTTTGATATTAATTAACGTCTGTTCCATTGAAGCCATTGCCAAATGAGTTGCTACAAAGCTAGTTAAGACTATCAGCTTCACACAACTCTCTCTGTAGTTCTCAGTATGGCTGTGTTCAGAAACTGGTGTCGTTTTTGCGCACAAAAGTGAAGATAATTAATTAATTAATTAATTAATCTTCTGAACAGTCCATGTTTGTTAATCCTCCGTGTCCTCCTTGGTTACTTAAAACTGTGTGGAGGAAGAGTGGGGGTGATGCGCGATTACGGAAGGCTTGTATCATGTGGACGCGCTGACAGTTTTGTTGTCATAACTTAGAATTCCTCATGGGGGGTGACAGAAACTACGCACTATGGCTTTAAGAGACAATTTAAAAGGAGTAGCAGATTCTGTCTCTCCAAAATCAAAGTTTTTCTCTGTACGGCTAAATAAAGTCACACATCACATCACAAACAATGTTGGAAGAGTAGCACATGTGTGCCTCCTCTCTTAGCTTGTAAGGAAGAAAAAAATAAAGCTCTAAATCTGATAGAATACCAACATTCTTAATATTCCCCAATTTGTGGTGGTATGCAGACAGAACTTCTGGAACACAGGTTGGGAAGAAATAGAAAAGGTTTCTACATACTTACACAGAGTACTACAACAAAAGTCATTTAATTTAAAATGATGCTCCTCCCTGCCTGGGATCAGTTTTAGATGACAGTGGTTAAAATGGACTTCAATAATGACAAACTTCAATACTGGAGAAAGTATCAAACCACTCATACAGTATAATCCACTCCTCCGCCAGTCATCCGCATGTTCTTGTACATTTTTCCTGGATTTTGGCTAAATGCATGCTTTCATCTTGGCTTACATGCATGACCCTGCAGCTCAGTCACTGATTGTACTGTAAACTACACACAGACAGATGTAAATGGGCCATACTGACTCTAAATGACAACAAGATTCTTCTTTGAAACAAGCAAAATAATTGCTTGTCTTGACCGCAAAACTCATCGTAAATCATCCCTGGAGTTACTGACTGACTTACAAAACAGTAACATTATACTTTTGTAAGTACTGGCAGAAATCATCAGATAACAGCTTACTTACAAAATGGATTTAAAGGGTTTTGGAATGAAGCCCTTCAGCTATGGTTATGGCTATTTCCAACACAGAGTCTGGGCTTAGATCCAACATGTTTGTCTTTTTTGTATCTAATTTGAACAGACACATTTATATTCAGGTAAGCGAGGGCTGGCACGTGCAGCCTGGATGGCTTCCAATCTTGTTATACTTTATTAAATAAACATTAAAATGTGTACCTTGCACACTCTCTCTCTCTCTCTCTCTCTCTCTCTCTCTCTCTCTCTCTCTCTCCCTCTCCGTCTTTCTTTCTCTCCCTCTCAGGCATCAACATGAACCCCTTCCTACACCTGATTAGTTGCTCCATTCCTATCTAGCTGAATGCACATTAAGAGCACTGAGATGTACGTTCATTTAACATGCTTTGCCTAAGAACTCCTTGACAGCTACTTGTGTGGGAGTAGAGAACATTTAGTATTTATTCTAAATGGATGACGCCTACAACACCAGAGTGAGAATAAACCACCAGGTGATCTGTATGTTAAACGGTGAATTGCTGTAAGTTTAATAGGGGAAAATGAGAGTCTGAAACCTTTGAATGTGTAAGCCTTTTAGAGTAAACAGCAACCTTTCCTGAGACAAATCTGACTTGTGTTTTTCAAAGATGTAAATGAAGTGTGCTGCAGCAAAGCAAGTTTATCAGCGTAAACTGTGAAGGATGAGGCTGAACACGACTACGAGAAACAACACGGCCCATTAGAAAAGACGTGGAAATCATGAAAGAGGGAAGTAGCAGTGTGTGTGCGTGTGTGTGTGTGTTTGTGTGTGTGTGTGTTTGTGTGTGTATGTGCGTGACAAGGGGAGAGGATTATCAACACACAGCTAATCTCTTTATTCCACTCAAATCTACATCGCCTCAAAAAAAAACACTTCCTAACACCCTTAGAGTGCCTACACATGCACACGCAAGTCCATGACGAAGGAAACACATGCTTACAGGTACAAATGGCTACTCACACACACACACAAGCACAAACCTAGAACTCCTTGTAAATTCTGAAGTGTGGTCTATCTGTAAAGTGTCTTGAGATAACTCTTGTTATGAATTGATACTATAAATAAAATTGAATTGAAAATTGAATTGAATTGAAACCTACATGCCTTGACATAGGTGGACCATAGTTTGGCGGTTTGGATGATGATGATTGTTTGCAATCTCCTGCTGCAAGCTTAGAACCGACAGATGCATTGGCGTGGCCTCCTTCTCCTCGCTGTTCGTGCTCCTATTGTGCGCTGCTTTGTTATGTTGGTACAAATCTGTCTGCTTACCTTACCTGTATGGTTATGGTTGTTTGCTGTCATGGTTACCAGAAACGTTTGTAGGAGATGAGACATGAACTGCGTTCTCTGAAGTCACTAGCATGTTTTACTGACACCCGAAGGTGCATTCAGGTAGAAGGTAAAGCCTTTTTTTTTCCTGTCCTCAATGACATTAGAAACATTAGCTGTTGTTAGCTACTAGCATCATACATGTCCAAGCCTCAGTTTGATCCACCCAGAGTAAATACGCTGTTTGTTTTACAATAAAATGGTACTCCGGGGATTAATGGCGTTTTTCCATTACCACGGTACCTGCTTGACTCAGCTTGACTGGGCCGCGGTGCCCTGTCCCCCTTTGTCCATTGCAGATTAGTACCGCCTCATGAGGTGAGTGTGGCTAGTCGTCATAGCAGGAAACTGTTGTGACCTAACGTGACACACACACACACACACACACAGAGAACGTCAAAGGTGTGTTGTTTTTGATTGCATGGGGTTGTTGCCACAGCCAGAAGACGGATTTAGTTTCAAAAGAAGCTGGAGGCAGCAAAAAAAAAACGCCGCTGGCTAAACTACTTAACCACGGCCGGTTTGTTCAAGACACCCCCGTCTGTCACTAGCAATGATGACGCAGTGATTAGTGACGATTCTGTCCGACCAATCAGTAGTCTGCAGGTTTTCACAAAAAAGTACCTGTTAGCTAGTACCAGGGACATTTTTCATAATGGATGAAAGACGAGTAGAGTCGAGGAGGTACCACGTAGAGGAAAAACGCCTTTAGTGTTGCCCTTTCACACAGTTGGGGGACTTGTATGAAACAGCAGCATGGTGGCCAATGATTAGCACTGTAACCTCAAAGCAAGAAGGTTATGGGTTCAAATCCAGGTCGTTCAAGGCCTTTCTGTGTAGAGTTTGTATGTTCTCCCCATGTTTGCGTTGGTTCCCTCCAGGTGCCCCGGTGTCCCCCACCATCAAAAACATGTACTACGTTGTCCTCAGATCTGGAGTTGGTCCCCGGGCGCTGTAAATGGTTGCCCACTGCTCCCTTGAGGGATGGGTTAAATGCAGAGAACGAATTTCGGTACATGTATGTGACCTGACTTTTAGTGCCTAGAATGGGTTAAGATTTCCATTAATAATGTATTATTAATAATGCTGCTCTATAGTATTTCCCGATGGCATCAGGGTTATTCTCCCAGCTCCTACCAGAACCACAGCAGACATTTTGCAACGGCTTCCACTGGATGAGTGGCGATCGTCATTACAAATAATCTCAACTTTATGTGTAGAATCAGCAGACTGCCCCATTAGCTTTATGTGCAAATTATATAAAACAAAAAATTAAATTTAGCCTCACATTCAGTTTGAACACAACTTAAGAGTATTTTGCAACACTATAACAGCATCCTGCTGATTCTGCCGTTGCTAATTATACAAGTCGGTAATTATTCGCACAATCACAGTAGGCTGCATGTCTGGAAAACATAACTTTTTTTTTTAAGTGTTGGAACAAATGAATAATGCAGTCATTTTTCTAATGAAGGCATTTAGTCTCAGTCGTGCTGGGCTTTAGATTCACAAAATTATAAATGTGTGACATCTTTAAGATACTCAATTTGCATTCATGTTCCTGCCTCGTTGTCTTCATCTAACTGAGCAAAGGGCATTTAGCAAGCATTCCAAACCCTTCAGTGAGAAGACTCAATTGGCTTTTTTCAATGAAAGCTGCCTGCTTGTTTTCTTGCCACAAGTGTGTAATGCGAGGTTGGGAAGGGCAGGGTTTCCTGCAGTGCTGTCACCGTGCCGAGCCTTGGCAGGGTGGTGGGAAATCAGTGGATGTGGGATTTTGTGTCATGTTAGCCGCTCAACCTTGATGAAATACTTTTTTTGTAGGTTAAAAAGATTTTGTTACGTAAAAATGGATTCTCATAAATCTTGTGCCTGCGTGCGTGCCTGCCTGCCTGCCTGCCTGCCTGCGTGCGTGCGTGCGTGCGTGCGTGCGTGCGTGCGTGTCAGCAGGCCCTCAGCTCAGTCTCCGCCTGCCTGCGGCCTCCAAATCACTTAAGCCGTCCCTGTGCTCCGACACCCGAGACACCATGCTGATCCTGTTAATGTCAACAAGATTAGAGATATACTGGGTCACAGCACCAGAGATGATTTATTGAATTCCTAATATCAAATTAAAAAATATAGGCTACATTACAACGCAAACATAAATAATCTCAAAACTCTCCCCCCCACCCCCAGAAAGTCCAGATGATATGTATCAGGATTCACTTTGATAATCAAGCTGTGTAATTATCAGCCTTCAGTCATACTGTTTAAACTGACACTTTCTCCCACACACAACCATCCTCTTACAAGGATCTTTCATCAACTACATTCTCTAAACACCTGAGACTGCCAATGAAGAATGTATAGCTGGAAATAGTATTAAGTATTATGTCTTTCTTATCACACATTCAATTTCCTTTTATTATATCATTATTTCATTATTTCTATTTATTTCTTGTGTATTATTACTTTTGATCATTATTATTTACACATTTTGTTTAGCCTTTTCTCTATAATGAAAAAGGCTGAACTGTCAAATGGAAAGAAAGGAAATTTGCACATGTTGTTACGTAACAATGACTAATTGAAACGTGAGTGCATTCAGGCTCTTCAGTAACAAACATTTGAACTCTTTGTTGTTCTTTTTGGGAACCTGTGCTACATGCCGGTCAGTGGTGCAATGAAAACAGAGCAGAAGCCAATCTGCCCATTACATACGCTGCTCTCATTAAATAACCGACATATAAAGCAAATAATGAAAGAAATTTAACCAACAACAGTTTAAAGTTTACTGTCGCAGTTTCTGTCACTGTTTACGAATTTTGTCAAGTGAGATTTGTCCAAAACTGCAACACAATTTAAAAATAAATGAATGTTCAGTATGTGCATGTTGATTTGTTTAATTATTTTTAGCTTTTTTGTGCAATTTTGCCTCAATCAGCAGGCCAATAAACTCTCTGCAGCAGCAGGTTCAATTCCTATCCCCATGCTGCCCCCTCCTGGAGAAGAGCCTGTCATTACAAGCTGAGGCTGAGCCAGTCTGTGCCCAGTACAATTTCTATGCTTTTGTGTTAGTCATTACTATGTGTAAACTTGATTAAGTACAAATGTGTTTTTTGTGAAATGCACCTTTACGTACTGTATTGATAAAGTCCTTTAAAGATTAGATAATGATACTGTTTTTGCTACAAAATCTAATCATTTCAGTTTTTTATGATCTATAAGTCATGGATACAGTATTAAGAAGCAGATGCATATAATAAAAATACCTGAAAAGTAATCGCCACATGTTGAGCCTGCAAACTTCTGTCCCCTAAGGCACCGGGACCGTTACCTGTTATCTAGCCTTGATAAAAGAAGGATGTCTGTCAAAATAATAATTTGGAGAGAACATGAAGGGTTATGCTGCTGTCTCTCCTGAAAGCAGGGACATGTAGCTGCATGACTAAGATAACAGAAAAGGTCAAAGGACAACCGGATGAGTTGGCATGGCTCTCTGTCTGCAGGAGTCCCTGCTTCCTGTGGTCCTCTCTGTCTGCAGGAGTCCCTGCTTCCTGTGGTCCTTTTGTCTCCAAGGCAATTCTGCTTCCCGTGTTCCTCTCTGTCTGCAGGAGTCCTGCTTCTGTGGTCCTCTGTCTGCAGGAGTCCTGTTCGTGGTCCTCTCTGTCTGCAGGAGTCCCTGCTTCCTGTGGTCCTCTCTGTCTGCAGGAGTCCCTGCTTCCTGTGGTCCTCTCTGTCTGCAGGAGTCCCTGCTTCCTCTGGTCCTCTCTGTCTGCAGGAGTCCCTGCTTCCCGTGGTCCTCTCTGTCTGCAGGAGTCCCTGCTTCCCGTGGTCCTCTCTGTCTGCAGGAGTCCCTGCTTCCCGTGGTCCTCTCTGTCTGCAGGAGTCCCTGCTTCCTGTGGTCCTCTCTGTCTGCAGGAGTCCCTGCTTCCTGTGGTCCTCTCTGTCTGCAGGAGTCCCTGCTTCCCGTGGTCCTCTCTGTCTGCAGGAGTCCCTGCTTCCTGTGGTCCTCTCTGTCTGCAGGAGTCCCTGCTTCCAGTGGTCTCTCCCTGCAGGAGTCCCTGCTTCCCGTGGTCTCTCCCTGCAGGAGAGCTGAGAGGCAATCAGGGAGAGATCCTGCTCCCCTGGTTGGACAGGCTGCTACACAAGGCTGCTAAGCTATTGTCGGACTGCACGTCTCTAGTTCTGCATCATACAACATATTCTCACATTCCACTAATGTTGTAAATAAATACTCATTCATTATTTTGACTTTAGTTGAATGTTTCTCATTTATTTTGGAAATGAATACTTTTTAAAACACAAATCATGTGTGGGCTCCTCGTTTTTTCTTGTCAGGGGCTGTGGGTGAAGGCATTTCAAGACTCAATAAATCAAACAATTATTTATAAACGAGTGCACAAATTAAAATGACTGTCACTGCCCCAGTGCAGATTTTAGGTGTGCATGTGCAGATTTAAACAGTTTATGGCATAACGTGTCATACCCAATGAGAGTCGAGCCAAACCAAAGGGCCACTGAGCGTAGCTCATATGGGGCCATTTTAATGCTACCAAGCACTCACCTGCCGTTAGCATTCCATTGACTGCCATTCATATTGGCGCCAATTTGACAGCAAATAACTTTACATTTGAAGCGTTTACAAACTTTAGTTGTCCATTGTTTATTTCCAAAGAAACATAAAAATGTATAAAAGGCTCCATTACCTTGTATCTCATGTTATGGCTCCATAGCAGATGTATTTGAAACAAATATACAAAATATATACAAAATACATTTCCCTGCATTTCTCTATTACTCAGAAATGTAATTCAAATTATGGTTTCAATTGTCAGTTTGACAATCAATTCATTGCAGAGTAGCTTAAGAGTTCTGTGCAAAAATAATTACAGCAGGGCTCTCACTAACTTCCAAAGGTTGTAAACTTATTTCCTTCTGCTTTAACCCCTTGATGAGTGCCATCTTGTTTTCTGTTGGAACAATTGGATCATGGATTAAGATTTGAACGAGAAATAGATTTGAATGTTAAATTAGTAGCTGTTTCGGATTGGCTACTGTTAGTGTTTGTAATACCTTATTAAAGGTTGAATGTTACATTTCTAGTCATTCTGATTGGATGTTGTTACCTAATGTAAATTGATGTCAGGTTGCATTTTTGAATCACCTGTAAATATTTTATTCACATGGCTTTTTTAATACCTGGGAAACTAATAAACTAATAAATGTGTTTGCCATTCAATGATAAGACGTTTTGATTATTTTTGATAACAATATTAACAACAATAACATACCTAATATTAGGGCGTAATCATTCATATTCATGGAAATTGGCATAGGCTACATCTTATTTGAGGGGGGGTGGTTAGGGACCTGGATCATGGATAGGGGGGCGCTGGCCCAAAAAAAGGTTGAAAACCACTGGTGCAGAGCAACGGGATCTGTTGGTCCCTTTCTTTCACTGTCTATGGTCAGACCAGCTCTGGTCAGTGCTGCAGATGTGATTTGCGCATGCTCAGATTTAAAGGGTTTACGGCATAACGTGTCATACTGAAATTTGTGAAATCCGTGAAATAAACTTTTCTCATTAAAAACAATAACAGAAGATGGAAATCATTTCAAAAAGGGTTTCTCTATGATTGTTTGATTGCTAAGGTTCGCCCAAAACGCCATTCAACTGACAGCCCTTGTTGTAGCCAGCCGCTCCATTTTTACTGTGTTGACATTACAGAAGTCTCTCGTTTGCATCGTGTAGGCTACTTGTCGCAAAGTGACGCATGCGCAACTCAAATCTGCTCTCGACTCACATCGGGCAGTGCAAAGCCTTTGGTGGTTTGACCCCACTGTGACATCATGTTAGTAGAAATAGATACTCCCCCCCCCCACCCTTCGATGGAGTCTAGACAATGGTGGTGGTGGAGATGAATGAAGATGATGCTGAATTCTCGAAGATGGATTTTGAGCATGTTTAAATATTGACAGCATGAGTATGATTGGCTGAAAGACATAGTAACTGAATCTGATTGGTTTAACTAAAAGTGTAAACGACCCTACTTAGCTCGTGGGAGCCAGGAGAGTTTGTGAATGTGTGTGTAACATAAGAGTGTTTCTGGCTGATTTGTCTTGTAGGATAGTGTTGTGTAAATCAGAGACTCTAGAAAGAAGCCCTCATATCTTGATTGTAAGGAACTAACACCAAAACCAATGGTGGAATGTAACTAAGTACATTTACTCCAGCACTGTACTTGAGTACAATTGTGAGTTACTTGCACTTCACCTGAATATTTCCATTTATTTTATGCTACTTTATACTTCTACTCCACTACATTTTAGAAGCCAATATTGTGCTTTTCACTCCACAGTTATTTGATAACTTAATATAAATATAAATCAACTAACAAATGATGACGTGTAATTGCCGGTTAAACTACCCAGCAGTATATGAATTGTGATTAAAATCAGCTCCACCTTTACCAACTGCAACATTAAATTGATGAACACATGAATGCATCCCTATTGATTATCCAGTAATATCAATAACTAACAAATCTGCATAATGAGTTATGCAGATTTGTTAGTTATTAGTTTACTTTGGTACTTGAGGTATATTTTGATGCCAATAATTATGTGATTTTGAATTTGGGACTTTTTTACACTGTAGTATTGCTGCTTCTACTTAAGTAGAAGATCTAAATACTTCTTCCATTGACCAAAACACATTGTAGCTGCATTGACAACATCTCAGCATGACTCCATATCATCTTCCACAATATGAAAAATCTGATAAATCTTCAAGCATGTTTTTTAAGAATACGTGTTTTTGAGAGTCAAAATTCATAATGAATCTATAACTTAATATCCACAAATGGTTGTGGGCTTAACTGAGCTTCTTCAATGAGATGCGTCTTTCCGTCTCTGTTAATTCCTCTCTGTCTGTCCGCCAGCTGTCTGGCCGATGACCTCTCACTGTGCAGTGGTCAGCTACTGCAGGACATCACTCAGGATGTCACAGCTCCCGGAAGTTCACAGGTCACACTGTGACCTCACAGGAAACCTGGAAGACAGACCCCTGCTCCGTCTGTCACACACACACACACACACACACAAACTGCCCAACTAGAGGGCAATCAGAGGTGATCAGACATTACCATTGAGCTTGTCTGAGACCTGGAGGCAGAAACGTGCAGTCGAGTGTGTGAACCTATTCCCCATATTAGGACTAGAATAGACTTTAAGAGGTTTCCCCATATACTCAAGCTTTGCTCTTTCCTTAATTAAAACTTATTTGGTTTGTGTTTCATGTTTTTAATTTTGCAGCCTTTCGTAACGAGTAAAAACTTTAACAAGTAAAATATTTTAGAAGGTTTCAGCAATGTTTCAATGATAAATGAAACCATTGGTGGAGCATGTGGCTGCCGTCTAAGTTAGGCTTATTTAATAACAGTATGCTTCTTGCATTTCTATTTCCATTTATCAATAACATTATTACACATACAAATGTCAAACACAGGATAGAATATGTCGCATTACATTTGGTGTAAATTTTTTTAAATTATTATAAACAAAACATGAAACAAAAATGAAACTCCACGCTCAAGTCAAAGCTGTATATTGGGGGGGGGAAATAAACAAAACTCAGTATGTTAAGTGATTTAATGACTTTTATTCTGTAGGCACTTTCAATTCACACAAAGAAAACAATGGTGGAAAAACTAAGGATTAAGTCACATCTTTGTCATTATGTTCATGTCTTTTTTTGTACAGAAGAAAAACAAGTATGCCAACACTGCCTCACATTTCTTACAAGCTTCTAAAGTTCCTGGAAGGACAAAAAAACAAACAAGCCGTTTAATCTCAAACCCAGTTCAAGTTTCAGTCTGCCTTCTGAAAGGCAGCCATGTCACACAGCTGTGAAATCCAACCGCTCCGAGTCTTTTGGTATTCATGAACGTACTATGATAGATGTCAGAGTAGACAGAGTTCCCGTGTAACAGAGAGCATCAATAACAATAAGAGCAAATAAATTAGGCCTGTTTTTGGAAGCATCCATACTACTCAGGTGTCCATAAGCCTGACACTGAGTCTCTGTCAGATCACCTGCACCTAACCCTGACTTCTGACCTCCTTCTGCGATCCGTGAAGACTTGCATTACTGTCATAAGTATTCTCATTTAAATCTCATGATGCTGGAAATGTTAGGCTCCATGGTTTGTTGAAAATTTCATTTGGTGGCTTTCTGAAGCACTTCAACTAAAAGAGTTGTGCAGATCAGACAGCGTTTTGTTGTGAAAACGTCATTATGTATTCTGTGTTGAACTTGAAAACAACTTCTTAGATGGTAAACCTGGTTGAGTAATACCCTTAAGAATGATCTTTACTGTGACTTTAGGGTACTTTTGTGTATTTGTAGCTATATGCAGTGGACTAATCCTAATACTGGTCCCTCTGTACTCCTATCAGCAGCATGCAACTATGTACAGGGAGAAGGAAGGCAAGAATCACAAAGGGAAGGGTATGTGAATTTAAGCAGTTTTTAGCTTCGTAGTGCTACAGTGAGGGAATGAGAGAAGGATGGGCCGAATGTACAAGATGAGATAATACAGAGAGCTTCCATTCCTTCAGGAGCTCTTGTCTTCAAAGTAGGTCTGTTCGATGCGTCGGCAGAAGGACAACAAGTTGCTGTAGCTCTTGATCCGCTCTGCCAGCTCAGTGCTGGTCAGTCTGGTGGTCAGAATGGTGAAGAGGTGACCGAACACCAACGCATCCAGTTCTGTAGGCCTACAACACAGACACACACAGTTTGTTAGCTACTGCTGAAACAAACCATTCAATTCAAGATGTTCACTTTAATTTTAGTCATGTGGTAAGCTAAGTCTGATCCTTATTTATATATTTAAAATGTATACAGCTGAAACCTGTACCAGTGATGCACCATAGCATCTCTGCTTCTCCTGTGACTTCCTTGCTTCCAGCAATCCAGACATTTGATGAGAAATTTGAATTGAAGGTTTCAAAGAAGCCTTGACATTGGCATTCAGTCAATTACAAAAAGTGGCAGAATTGTTCTGTTTGTTTTAACCCTTGTGTTGTCTTCCCATCAACCAAGAAAAAAAAACGTTCTGGTCACTTTTTTCCCAGCATTTTTTTTTATAAGTTTTTTCCCCAAAGTTTTTTAATATTTTTAATGTTTACATTTCCGCGCTTATTTCGACGGCCCATTTTTTGTGACAAAAAAAACAAAAACTAATTGAAAACGGGTCAAATTTGACCCAAGGACAACATGAGGGTTAAAGGCATCAATACATGGTTTAAGGAGGTAAATAAAAAATTAGGAGGTAATTACAATATTACACCAGAGGGTGGTGCTAACCAAAAAGCTGTAAGATGCTGCAAACACTTCTTTTCGGCTTTGGCCACTATAAGGCCAGCTAAAGAGCAGTGTCTGCATGGCAGTATGCCATGACCGGTTATCTAGTTTCTATGACTAACAAAGAAAAATGACCGGATAGATAGACAGAGAGACAGACAGATACATACTGTTTATTAAAAAAGTATGGTTGAGTTCCCAGCCTCTGGGAGAGAGCCTGGCAGCACTGACTCACGTCCTCATAAACCTTGAAACACAGGTGGACATAAAGTGTTTTAATCATGTCAAGATACTATTTGTGTTTTTATTTGTGACTGCAAAAGCCTTAATTTAATTAAAACAAGTGTAAAGCATGTACATCATTATAAATTCATTGTTGTGTGGTTGCTTACCTGCTCCAGGGTTTTCCCTCCCCAGCCGATGGCGTTCATCTTCCTGCGAACCTCCCACTGCTTCTGATAGGCGAGGATGTTACTGAGAGGCCATGAGTAAGGACTGCTGTATCTGGGACGTGAGATCTACACAAAACACACACACGTGATTATCAGGCAATGAATAAAAACTGCCGCATCAGATTTTTTTTTTATCTAAAGACAATTATACACACCTCAGCAGCTGTAGGGTCATCACACCACTGGATGTACAACTGTAGGGAGGAGAGGAGACTTGAATGAGAAGATATTATCCAGTAATATTGATAAATACAACAACAAAAATATCAGTATATTAATTTGGCTGTGTGTGTTTTGTTGCATGGCAGCGAGTGTACGCATGTGTGTACCTCAGCAGTAAGCAGCATGTTGTTGACCAGCTCCATGTACGCTTTCATTTCAGCTCTCTGAACGTCGTCTAAGCCGTCACTCAGAGAATTACCCTGGGAACCCCAAGAAGATGTGTTTCTTCTCATTTTACGAACAAATAAAACAGTTCAGGAAACTACAAGTGATGTCCTAACATGAGTAATATTTCTAGAAAGTGACATCAATGACAACTTAAGGTGATACAATCTCTTAGCATGTCTCTGTGTGTAAAACAAGCTCTGATTCAACAACTTCAGTATCTGTGTTACACACCTTAGCTTTGGTGAACTGCACTATGGGCCCCAGTTCTGACACCACCTGGTTCCCGACGTGGATAAAGGGAATCTTACCTACAGAGACACACATACAGAGACACACAGAAAAAGGCAGACGGTAAACAAATCAGTACAACTCACTTTTAAAAAAAGAAATCCCAGTGCCTAAAACCACAAAACCCAAAAGGCCAAGAGCTCAGCAGTGAGACGGTCCATGAGTCTGTTTCACCTGCATCTAGACACAACCTGGACATAAAGTAGCGAGATAAACCAGGCTACAAAGACTGAGTGGTATATGGGAGGTTATATTACTGAACTTCCAAAAAATAAAAGCTGAATAGCTGATCATGTTTTAACCCGCTACAGTATAGAGATTTTGATTTCTTAGCCTATGTGATATCACAGCTAGAAAAGAACCGAATAAAATAAAAAATAAAGTATAGGATCTGTTTCAACTTCTGGTTATATGCGGATACATGATACTGGATTTGGAAATGTCCTGATTAATCTAAACTGGAAGATACAAAGTTACTATTGTCAATTTTTCAATAAGATAGATAATACCACAAAGATTGCATGTGGACAATCGCAGCATGGCAAGAGTAAATTCACCTCTGCAGCAGCATGTGTACTAACCGGAGGGTGACATGTATTCAGCATTTGCTCTGCAAACCACCTGCACTGGTAGACCACACATCCTGAGGTAGGCCTGTACAGAAGAAAAACACAAAAGGGTCGATGCATGTTTCAATCCTAGTATCCTGGTGTGCGCTGTTTACCCTGCACCAGTTGGCACCCAGGAGAGAAGCACTGCTGTGCACGGGGTACCTGTTTGGTGTTTTAGGGTCAATTAATGTTGAAGCTGAAGTGTTGCTGATCCATTAATCTTTTAAGTCATCTATAAAACTACATGCAAATCCACAGTGAGGTATCGTCCATGCAGAAACAAAAATCCCTGCAAAATATAATACACATATTTTCTGATATATTTGTTGATAAGACACAAACGGAACAGAACGTCACCTGAACTGCAAGAGATGAGGCGCAGTCTGACAGCAAAATCTGATCCTCTGGAAAAACAACACCAACGTAATGTAAACAACTAGACTAATAGCCTCTATAGCAACAATTCAGAGTGTTGTTTCTTCATTTCAGACAAACCAGCTCACCCTTCAGCGGTTGGTAGAGTGTGGCAGATTCAGGCCACGGCTCAGCGGCTGTCAATGTCAAAACACACACAGAAAGAGAGAAAGAAAGAGAGAGACAGACAGACACAATTTTAAGGTGCTATAAAGTGCCAGGCATGTATATAGTTACAAAAACACAATTTACACCAATGGAGAGCAGACAAATTTGATTTAACTTCACACCACCACGGTAAAAATCCAAGATTGCGCATTATTTCCTTTCACCCCAAATGGAGTGCAGTGCTGCAGCTGATAGCTGGAAAATAATTTTTCAACAGCCTGTTGGTCTAAATCATTGTTGTTGCAGTGTAGCTTCCAGCCACCAGTGGCAGCACTGAGCACACCAGTGGAATCTTAGATTAACAAGTCATCACCTGCCGTTGGCATTCCATTGACTCCCATTCAT